>NW_028173482.1:0-69003 GCF_963971535.1 Notolepis coatsorum
TCAAGCCTGCAACCTTACTATAGCCCTACAATGCAGATAATGGCATTAGAATGGCAAAAGACTGTTTAGAATGTGTTTTTATTTCATAAGCGAATATCTTTTTACAAGTGCTAAATTTCAAGCCAGCAACCTTACTATCTAAATAGCCCTACAATGCAGATAATGGCATTAGAATGGCAAAAGACTGTTTAGAATGTGTTTTTATTTCATAAGCGAATATCTTTTTACAAGTGCTAAATTTCAAGCCAGCAACCTTACTATAGCCCTACAATGCAGATAATGGCATTAGAATGGCAAAAGACTGTTTAGAATGTGTTTTATTTCATAAGCTAATATCTTTTTACAAGTGCTAAATTTCAAGCCAGCAACCTTACTAAGACAGTCTAAATAGCCCTACAATGCAGATAATGGCATTAGAATGGCAAAAGACTGTTTAGAATGTGTTTTTATTTCATAAGCGAATATCTTTTTACAAGTGCTAAATTTCAAGCCTGCAACCTTACTATAGCCCTACAATGCAGATAATGGCATTAGAATGGCAAAGACTGTTTAGAATGTGTTTTTATTTCATAAGCGAATATCTTTTTACAAGTGCTAAATTTCAAGCCTGCAACCTTACTATAGCCCTACAATGCAGATAATGGCATTAGAATGGCAAAAGACTGTTTAGAATGTGTTTTTATTTCATAAGCGAATATCTTTTTACAAGTGCTAAATTTCAAGCCAGCAACCTTACTATAGCCCTACAATGCAGATAATGGCATTAGAATGGCAAAAGACTGTTTAGAATGTGTTTTTATTTCATAAGCGAATATCTTTTTACAAGTGCTAAATTTCAAGCCAGCAACCTTACTATAGCCCTACAATGCAGATAATGGCATTAGAATGGCAAAAGACTGTTTAGAATGTGTTTTTATTTCATAAGCGAATATCTTTTTACAAGTGCTAAATTTCAAGCCAGCAACCTTACTAAGACAGTCTAAATAGCCCTTCAATGCAGATAATGGCATTAGAATGGCAAAAGACTGTTTAGAATGTGTTTTATTTCATAAGCGAATATCTTTTTACAAGTGCTAAATTTCAAGCCAGCAACCTTACTAAGACAGTCTAAATAGCCCTACAATGCAGATAATGGCATTAGAATGGCAAAAGACTGTTTAGAATGTGTTTTTATTTCATAAGCGAATATCTTTTTACAAGTGCTAAATTTCAAGCCAGCAACCTTACTATAGCCCTACAATGCAGATAATGGCATTAGAATGGCAAAAGACTGTTTAGAATGTGTTTTTATTTCATAAGCGAATATCTTTTTACAAGTGCTAAATTTCAAGCCAGCAACCTTACTATAGCCCTACAATGCAGATAATGGCATTAGAATGGCAAAAGACTGTTTAGAATGTGTTTTTATTTCATAAGCGAATATCTTTTTACAAGTGCTAAATTTCAAGCCAGCAACCTTACTAAGACAGTCTAAATAGCCCTACAATGCAGATAATGGCATTAGAATGGCAAAAGACTGTTAGAATGTGTTTTTATTTCATAAGCGAATATCTTTTTACAAGTGCTAAATTTCAAGCCAGCAACCTTACTAAGACAGTCTAAATAGCCCTACAATGCAGATAATGGCATTAGAATGGCAAAAGACTGTTTAGAATGTGTTTTTATTTCATAAGCGAATATCTTTTTACAAGTGCTAAATTTCAAGCCAGCAACCTTACTAAGACAGTCTAAATAGCCCTACAATGCAGATAATGGCATTAGAATGGCAAAAGACTGTTTAGAATGTGTTTTTATTTCATAAGCGAATATCTTTTTACAAGTGCTAAATTTCAAGCCAGCAACCTTACTATAGCCCTACAATGCAGATAATGGCATTAGAATGGCAAAAGACTGTTTAGAATGTGTTTTTATTTCATAAGCGAATATCTTTTTACAAGTGCTAAATTTCAAGCCTGCAACCTTACTATAGCCCTACAATGCAGATAATGGCATTAGAATGGCAAAAGACTGTTTAGAATGTGTTTTTATTTCATAAGCGAATATCTTTTTACAAGTGCTAAATTTCAAGCCAGCAACCTTACTAAGACAGTCTAAATAGCCCTACAATGCAGATAATGGCATTAGAATGGCAAAAGACTGTTTAGAATGTGTTTTTATTTCATAAGCGAATATCTTTTTACAAGTGCTAAATTTCAAGCCAGCAACCTTACTATAGCCCTACAATGCAGATAATGGCATTAGAATGGCAAAAGACTGTTTAGAATGTGTTTTTATTTCATAAGCGAATATCTTTTTACAAGTGCTAAATTTCAAGCCAGCAACCTTACTAAGACTCTAATAGCCCTACAATGCAGATAATGGCATTAGAATGGCAAAAGACTGTTTAGAATGTGTTTTTATTTCATAAGCGAATATCTTTTTACAAGTGCTAAATTTCAAGCCTGCAACCTTACTATAGCCCTACAATGCAGATAATGGCATTAGAATGGCAAAAGACTGTTTAGAATGTGTTTTTATTTCATAAGCGAATATCTTTTTACAAGTGCTAAATTTCAAGCCTGCAACCTTACTATAGCCCTACAATGCAGATAATGGCATTAGAATGGCAAAAGACTGTTTAGAATGTGTTTTTATTTCATAAGCGAATATCTTTTTACAAGTGCTAAATTTCAAGCCAGCAACCTTACTAAGACAGTCTAAATAGCCCTACAATGCAGATAATGGCATTAGAATGGCAAAAGACTGTTTAGAATGTGTTTTTATTTCATAAGCGAATATCTTTTTACAAGTGCTAAATTTCAAGCCAGCAACCTTACTAAGACAGTCTAAATAGCCCTTCAATGCAGATAATGGCATTAGAATGGCAAAAGACTGTTTAGAATGTGTTTTTATTTCATAAGCGAATATCTTTTTACAAGTGCTAAATTTCAAGCCAGCAACCTTACTAAGACAGTCTAAATAGCCCTACAATGCAGATAATGGCATTAGAACCTACAATGCAGATAATGGCATTAGAATGGCAAAAGACTGTTTAGAATGTGTTTTTATTTCATAAGCGAATATCTTTTTACAAGTGCTAAATTTCAAGCCAGCAACCTTACTATAGCCCTACAATGCAGATAATGGCATTAGAATGGCAAAAGACTGTTTAGAATGTGTTTTTATTTCATAAGCGAATATCTTTTTACAAGTGCTAAATTTCAAGCCAGCAACCTTACTATAGCCCTACAATGCAGATAATGGCATTAGAATGGCAAAAGACTGTTTAGAATGTGTTTTTATTTCATAAGCGAATTTCTTTTTACAAGTGCTAATTTCAAGCCAGCAACCTTACTAAGACAGTCTAAATAGCCTACAATGCAGATAATGGCATTAGAATGGCAAAAGACTGTTTAGAATGTGTTTTTATTTCATAAGCGAATATCTTTTTACAAGACAGTCTAATAGCCCTACAATGCAGATAATGGCATTAGAATGGCAAAGACTGTTTAGAATGTGTTTTTATTTCATAAGCGAATATCTTTTTACAAGTGCTAAATTTCAAGCCAGCAACCTTACTAGCCCTACAATGCAGATAATGGCATTAGAATGGCAAAAGACTGTTTAGAATGTGTTTTTATTTCATAAGCGAATATCTTTTTACAAGTGCTAAATTTCAAGCCAGCAACCTTACTAAGAGTCTAATAGCCCTACAATGCAGATAATGGCATTAGAATGGCAAAAGACTGTTTAGAATGTGTTTTTATTTCATAAGCTAATATCTTTTACAAGTGCTAAATTTCAAGCCAGCAACCTTACTAAGACAGTCTAAATAGCCCTACAATGCAGATAATGGCATTAGAATGGCAAAAGACTGTTTAGAATGTGTTTTTATTTCATAAGCGAATATCTTTTTACAAGTGCTAAATTTCAAGCCAGCAACCTTACTATAGCCCTACAATGCAGATAATGGCATTAGAATGGCAAAAGACTGTTTAGAATGTGTTTTTATTTCATAAGCGAATATCTTTTTACAAGTGCTAAATTTCAAGCCTGCAACCTTACTATAGCCCTACAATGCAGATAATGGCATTAGAATGGCAAAAGACTGTTTAGAATGTGTTTTTATTTCATAAGCGAATATCTTTTTACAAGTGCTAAATTTCAAGCCTGCAACCTTACTAGGACATCTAAATAGCCCTACAATGCAGATAATGGCATTAGAATGGCAAAAGACTGTTTAGAATGTGTTTTTATTTCATAAGCGAATATCTTTTTACAAGTGCTAAATTTCAAGCCAGCAACCTTACTAAGACAGGTCTAAATAGCCCTACAATGCAGATAATGGCATTAGAATGGCAAAAGACTGTTTAGAATGTGTTTTTATTTCATAAGCGAATATCTTTTTACAAGTGCTAAATTTCAAGCCAGCAACCTTACTATAGCCCTACAATGCAGATAATGGCATTAGAATGGCAAAAGACTGTTTAGAATGTGTTTTTATTTCATAAGCGAATATCTTTTTACAAGTGCTAAATTTCAAGCCTGCAACCTTACTATAGCCCTACAATGCAGATAATGGCATTAGAATGGCAAAAGACTGTTTAGAATGTGTTTTTATTTCATAAGCGAATATCTTTTTACAAGTGCTAAATTTCAAGCCAGCAACCTTACTAACAGTCTAAATAGCCCTACAATGCAGATAATGGCATTAGAATGGCAAAAGACTGTTTAGAATGTGTTTTTATTTCATAAGCGAATATCTTTTTACAAGTGCTAAATTTCAAGCCAGCAACCTTACTATAGCCCTACAATGCAGATAATGGCATTAGAATGGCAAAAGACTGTTTAGAATGTGTTTTTATTTCATAAGCGAATATCTTTTTACAAGTGCTAAATTTCAAGCCTGCAACCTTACTATAGCCCTACAATGCAGATAATGGCATTAGAATGGCAAAAGACTGTTTAGAATGTGTTTTTATTTCATAAGCGAATATCTTTTTACAAGTGCTAAATTTCAAGCCAGCAACCTTACTATAGCCCTACAATGCAGATAATGGCATTAGAATGGCAAAAGACTGTTTAGAATGTGTTTTTATTTCATAAGCGAATATCTTTTTACAAGTGCTAAATTTCAAGCCAGCAACCTTACTAAGACAGTCTAAATAGCCCTACAATGCAGATAATGGCATTAGAATGGCAAAAGACTGTTTAGAATGTGTTTTTATTTCATAAGCGAATATCTTTTTACAAGTGCTAAATTTCAAGCCAGCAACCTTACTAAGACAGTCTAAATAGCCCTTCAATGCAGATAATGGCATTAGAATGGCAAAAGACTGTTTAGAATGTGTTTTTATTTCATAAGCGAATATCTTTTTACAAGTGCTAAATTTCAAGCCAGCAACCTTACTATAGCCCTACAATGCAGATAATGGCATTAGAATGGCAAAAGACTGTTTAGAATGTGTTTTTATTTCATAAGCGAATATCTTTTTACAAGTGCTAAATTTCAAGCCAGCAACCTTACTAAGACAGTCTAAATAGCCCTACAATGCAGATAATGGCATTAGAATGGCAAAAGACTGTTTAGAATGTGTTTTTATTTCATAAGCGAATATCTTTTTACAAGTGCTAAATTTCAAGCCAGCAACCTTACTATAGCCCTACAATGCAGATAATGGCATTAGAATGGCAAAAGACTGTTTAGAATGTGTTTTTATTTCATAAGCGAATATCTTTTTACAAGTGCTAAATTTCAAGCCTGCAACCTTACTATAGCCCTACAATGCAGATAATGGCATTAGAATGGCAAAAGACTGTTTAGAATGTGTTTTTATTTCATAAGCGAATATCTTTTTACAAGTGCTAAATTTCAAGCCAGCAACCTTACTATCTAAATAGCCCTACAATGCAGATAATGGCATTAGAATGGCAAAAGACTGTTTAGAATGTGTTTTTATTTCATAAGCGAATATCTTTTTACAAGTGCTAAATTTCAAGCCAGCAACCTTACTATAGCCCTACAATGCAGATAATGGCATTAGAATGGCAAAAGACTGTTTAGAATGTGTTTTTATTTCATAAGCGAATATCTTTTTACAAGTGCTAAATTTCAAGCCAGCAACCTTACTATAGCCCTACAATGCAGATAATGGCATTAGAATGGCAAAAGACTGTTTAGAATGTGTTTTTATTTCATAAGCGAATATCTTTTTACAAGTGCTAAATTTCAAGCCAGCAACCTTACTATAGCCCTACAATGCAGATAATGGCATTAGAATGGCAAAAGACTGTTTAGAATGTGTTTTTATTTCATAAGCGAATATCTTTTTACAAGTGCTAAATTTCAAGCCTGCAACCTTACTATAGCCCTACAATGCAGATAATGGCATTAGAATGGCAAAAGACTGTTTAGAATGTGTTTTTATTTCATAAGCGAATATCTTTTTACAAGTGCTAAATTTCAAGCCAGCAACCTTACTATAGCCCTACAATGCAGATAATGGCATTAGAATGGCAAAAGACTGTTTAGAATGTGTTTTTATTTCATAAGCGAATATCTTTTTACAAGTGCTAAATTTCAAGCCAGCAACCTTACTAAGACAGTCTAAATAGCCCTACAATGCAGATAATGGCATTAGAATGGCAAAAGACTGTTTAGAATGTGTTTTTATTTCATAAGCGAATATCTTTTTACAAGTGCTAAATTTCAAGCCAGCAACCTTACTATAGCCCTACAATGCAGATAATGGCATTAGAATGGCAAAAGACTGTTTAGAATGTGTTTTTATTTCATAAGCGAATATCTTTTTACAAGTGCTAAATTTCAAGCCTGCAACCTTACTATAGCCCTACAATGCAGATAATGGCATTAGAATGGCAAAAGACTGTTTAGAATGTGTTTTTATTTCATAAGCGAATATCTTTTTACAAGTGCTAAATTTCAAGCCTGCAACCTTACTATAGCCCTACAATGCAGATAATGGCATTAGAATGGCAAAAGACTGTTTAGAATGTGTTTTTATTTCATAAGCGAATATCTTTTTACAAGTGCTAAATTTCAAGCCAGCAACCTTACTAAGACAGTCTAAATAGCCCTACAATGCAGATAATGGCATTAGAATGGCAAAAGACTGTTTAGAATGTGTTTTTATTTCATAAGCGAATATCTTTTTACAAGTGCTAAATTTCAAGCCAGCAACCTTACTAAGACAGTCTAAATAGCCCTTCAATGCAGATAATGGCATTAGAATGGCAAAAGACTGTTTAGAATGTGTTTTTATTTCATAAGCGAATATCTTTTTACAAGTGCTAAATTTCAAGCCAGCAACCTTACTAAGACAGTCTAAATAGCCCTACAATGCAGATAATGGCATTAGAATGGCAAAAGACTGTTTAGAATGTGTTTTTATTTCATAAGCGAATATCTTTTTACAAGTGCTAAATTTCAAGCCAGCAACCTTACTATAGCCCTACAATGCAGATAATGGCATTAGAATGGCAAAAGACTGTTTAGAATGTGTTTTTATTTCATAAGCGAATATCTTTTTACAAGTGCTAAATTTCAAGCCAGCAACCTTACTATAGCCCTACAATGCAGATAATGGCATTAGAATGGCAAAAGACTGTTTAGAATGTGTTTTTATTTCATAAGCGAATATCTTTTTACAAGTGCTAAATTTCAAGCCAGCAACCTTACTAAGACAGTCTAAATAGCCCTACAATGCAGATAATGGCATTAGAACGGCAAAAGACTGTTTAGAATGTGTTTTTATTTCATAAGCGAATATCTTTTTACAAGTGCTAAATTTCAAGCCAGCAACCTTACTAAGACAGTCTAAATAGCCCTACAATGCAGATAATGGCATTAGAATGGCAAAAGACTGTTTAGAATGTGTTTTTATTTCATAAGCGAATATCTTTTTACAAGTGCTAAATTTCAAGCCTGCAACCTTACTATAGCCCTACAATGCAGATAATGGCATTAGAATGGCAAAAGACTGTTTAGAATGTGTTTTTATTTCATAAGCGAATATCTTTTTACAAGTGCTAAATTTCAAGCCTGCAACCTTACTATAGCCCTACAATGCAGATAATGGCATTAGAATGGCAAAAGACTGTTTAGAATGTGTTTTTATTTCATAAGCGAATATCTTTTTACAAGTGCTAAATTTCAAGCCAGCAACCTTACTAAGACAGGTCTAAATAGCCCTACAATGCAGATAATGGCATTAGAATGGCAAAAGACTGTTTAGAATGTGTTTTTATTTCATAAGCGAATATCTTTTTACAAGTGCTAAATTTCAAGCCAGCAACCTTACTATCTAAATAGCCCTACAATGCAGATAATGGCATTAGAATGGCAAAAGACTGTTTAGAATGTGTTTTTATTTCATAAGCGAATATCTTTTTACAAGTGCTAAATTTCAAGCCAGCAACCTTACTATAGCCCTACAATGCAGATAATGGCATTAGAATGGCAAAAGACTGTTTAGAATGTGTTTTTATTTCATAAGCGAATATCTTTTTACAAGTGCTAAATTTCAAGCCTGCAACCTTACTATAGCCCTACAATGCAGATAATGGCATTAGAATGGCAAAAGACTGTTTAGAATGTGTTTTTATTTCATAAGCGAATATCTTTTTACAAGTGCTAAATTTCAAGCCAGCAACCTTACTATAGCCCTACAATGCAGATAATGGCATTAGAATGGCAAAAGACTGTTTAGAATGTGTTTTTATTTCATAAGCGAATATCTTTTTACAAGTGCTAAATTTCAAGCCAGCAACCTTACTAAGACAGTCTAAATAGCCCTACAATGCAGATAATGGCATTAGAATGGCAAAAGACTGTTTAGAATGTGTTTTTATTTCATAAGCGAATATCTTTTTACAAGTGCTAAATTTCAAGCCAGCAACCTTACTAAGACAGTCTAAATAGCCCTACAATGCAGATAATGGCATTAGAATGGCAAAAGACTGTTTAGAATGTGTTTTTATTTCATAAGCGAATATCTTTTTACAAGTGCTAAATTTCAAGCCAGCAACCTTACTAAGACAGTCTAAATAGCCCTTCAATGCAGATAATGGCATTAGAATGGCAAAAGACTGTTTAGAATGTGTTTTTATTTCATAAGCGAATATCTTTTTACAAGTGCTAAATTTCAAGCCAGCAACCTTACTATAGCCCTACAATGCAGATAATGGCATTAGAATGGCAAAAGACTGTTTAGAATGTGTTTTTATTTCATAAGCGAATATCTTTTTACAAGTGCTAAATTTCAAGCCAGCAACCTTACTAAGACAGTCTAAATAGCCCTACAATGCAGATAATGGCATTAGAATGGCAAAAGACTGTTTAGAATGTGTTTTTATTTCATAAGCGAATATCTTTTTACAAGTGCTAAATTTCAAGCCAGCAACCTTACTATAGCCCTACAATGCAGATAATGGCATTAGAATGGCAAAAGACTGTTTAGAATGTGTTTTTATTTCATAAGCGAATATCTTTTTACAAGTGCTAAATTTCAAGCCTGCAACCTTACTATAAGCCCTACAATGCAGATAATGGCATTAGAATGGCAAAAGACTGTTTAGAATGTGTTTTTATTTCATAAGCGAATATCTTTTTACAAGTGCTAAATTTCAAGCCAGCAACCTTACTATCTAAATAGCCCTACAATGCAGATAATGGCATTAGAATGGCAAAAGACTGTTTAGAATGTGTTTTTATTTCATAAGCGAATATCTTTTTACAAGTGCTAAATTTCAAGCCAGCAACCTTACTATAGCCCTACAATGCAGATAATGGCATTAGAATGGCAAAAGACTGTTTAGAATGTGTTTTTATTTCATAAGCGAATATCTTTTTACAAGTGCTAAATTTCAAGCCAGCAACCTTACTATAGCCCTACAATGCAGATAATGGCATTAGAATGGCAAAAGACTGTTTAGAATGTGTTTTTATTTCATAAGCGAATATCTTTTTACAAGTGCTAAATTTCAAGCCAGCAACCTTACTATAGCCCTACAATGCAGATAATGGCATTAGAATGGCAAAAGACTGTTTAGAATGTGTTTTTATTTCATAAGCGAATATCTTTTTACAAGTGCTAAATTTCAAGCCAGCAACCTTACTATAGCCCTACAATGCAGATAATGGCATTAGAATGGCAAAAGACTGTTTAGAATGTGTTTTTATTTCATAAGCGAATATCTTTTTACAAGTGCTAAATTTCAAGCCAGCAACCTTACTAAGACAGTCTAAATAGCCCTACAATGCAGATAATGGCATTAGAATGGCAAAAGACTGTTTAGAATGTGTTTTTATTTCATAAGCGAATATCTTTTTACAAGTGCTAAATTTCAAGCCTGCAACCTTACTATAGCCCTACAATGCAGATAATGGCATTAGAATGGCAAAAGACTGTTTAGAATGTGTTTTTATTTCATAAGCGAATATCTTTTTACAAGTGCTAAATTTCAAGCCTGCAACCTTACTATAGCCCTACAATGCAGATAATGGCATTAGAATGGCAAAAGACTGTTTAGAATGTGTTTTTATTTCATAAGCGAATATCTTTTTACAAGTGCTAAATTTCAAGCCAGCAACCTTACTATAGCCCTACAATGCAGATAATGGCATTAGAATGGCAAAAGACTGTTTAGAATGTGTTTTTATTTCATAAGCTAATATCTTTTTACAAGTGCTAAATTTCAAGCCAGCAACCTTACTAAGACAGTCTAAATAGCCCTACAATGCAGATAATGGCATTAGAATGGCAAAAGACTGTTTAGAATGTGTTTTTATTTCATAAGCGAATATCTTTTTACAAGTGCTAAATTTCAAGCCTGCAACCTTACTATAGCCCTACAATGCAGATAATGGCATTAGAATGGCAAAAGACTGTTTAGAATGTGTTTTTATTTCATAAGCGAATATCTTTTTACAAGTGCTAAATTTCAAGCCTGCAACCTTACTATAGCCCTACAATGCAGATAATGGCATTAGAATGGCAAAAGACTGTTTAGAATGTGTTTTTATTTCATAAGCGAATATCTTTTTACAAGTGCTAAATTTCAAGCCAGCAACCTTACTATAGCCCTACAATGCAGATAATGGCATTAGAATGGCAAAAGACTGTTTAGAATGTGTTTTTATTTCATAAGTGAATATCTTTTTACAAGTGCTAAATTTCAAGCCAGCATCCTTACTATAGCCCTACAATGCAGATAATGGCATTAGAATGGCAAAAGACTGTTTAGAATGTGTTTTTATTTCATAAGCGAATATCTTTTTACAAGTGCTAAATTTCAAGCCAGCAACCTTACTAAGACAGTCTAAATAGCCCTTCAATGCAGATAATGGCATTAGAATGGCAAAAGACTGTTTAGAATGTGTTTTTATTTCATAAGCGAATATCTTTTTACAAGTGCTAAATTTCAAGCCAGCAACCTTACTAAGACAGTCTAAATAGCCCTACAATGCAGATAATGGCATTAGAATGGCAAAAGACTGTTTAGAATGTGTTTTTATTTCATAAGCGAATATCTTTTTACAAGTGCTAAATTTCAAGCCAGCAACCTTACTATAGCCCTACAATGCAGATAATGGCATTAGAATGGCAAAAGACTGTTTAGAATGTGTTTTTATTTCATAAGCGAATATCTTTTTACAAGTGCTAAATTTCAAGCCAGCAACCTTACTATAGCCCTACAATGCAGATAATGGCATTAGAATGGCAAAAGACTGTTTAGAATGTGTTTTTATTTCATAAGCGAATATCTTTTTACAAGTGCTAAATTTCAAGCCAGCAACCTTACTAAGACAGTCTAAATAGCCCTACAATGCAGATAATGGCATTAGAATGGCAAAAGACTGTTTAGAATGTGTTTTTATTTCATAAGCGAATATCTTTTTACAAGTGCTAAATTTCAAGCCAGCAACCTTACTAAGACAGTCTAAATAGCCCTACAATGCAGATAATGGCATTAGAATGGCAAAAGACTGTTTAGAATGTGTTTTTATTTCATAAGCGAATATCTTTTTACAAGTGCTAAATTTCAAGCCAGCAACCTTACTAAGACAGTCTAAATAGCCCTACAATGCAGATAATGGCATTAGAATGGCAAAAGACTGTTTAGAATGTGTTTTTATTTCATAAGCGAATATCTTTTTACAAGTGCTAAATTTCAAGCCTGCAACCTTACTATAGCCCTACAATGCAGATAATGGCATTAGAATGGCAAAAGACTGTTTAGAATGTGTTTTTATTTCATAAGCTAATATCTTTTTACAAGTGCTAAATTTCAAGCCAGCAACCTTACTAAGACAGTCTAAATAGCCCTACAATGCAGATAATGGCATTAGAATGGCAAAAGACTGTTTAGAATGTGTTTTTATTTCATAAGCGAATATCTTTTTACAAGTGCTAAATTTCAAGCCAGCAACCTTACTATAGCCCTACAATGCAGATAATGGCATTAGAATGGCAAAAGACTGTTTAGAATGTGTTTTTATTTCATAAGCGAATATCTTTTTACAAGTGCTAAATTTCAAGCCTGCAACCTTACTATAGCCCTACAATGCAGATAATGGCATTAGAATGGCAAAAGACTGTTTAGAATGTGTTTTTATTTCATAAGCGAATATCTTTTTACAAGTGCTAAATTTCAAGCCAGCAACCTTACTAAGACAGTCTAAATAGCCCTACAATGCAGATAATGGCATTAGAATGGCAAAAGACTGTTTAGAATGTGTTTTTATTTCATAAGCGAATATCTTTTTACAAGTGCTAAATTTCAAGCCAGCAACCTTACTATAGCCCTACAATGCAGATAATGGCATTAGAATGGCAAAAGACTGTTTAGAATGTGTTTTTATTTCATAAGCGAATATCTTTTTACAAGTGCTAAATTTCAAGCCAGCAACCTTACTATAGCCCTACAATGCAGATAATGGCATTAGAATGGCAAAAGACTGTTTAGAATGTGTTTTTATTTCATAAGCGAATATCTTTTTACAAGTGCTAAATTTCAAGCCTGCAACCTTACTATAGCCCTACAATGCAGATAATGGCATTAGAATGGCAAAAGACTGTTTAGAATGTGTTTTTATTTCATAAGCGAATATCTTTTTACAAGTGCTAAATTTCAAGCCTGCAACCTTACTATAGCCCTACAATGCAGATAATGGCATTAGAATGGCAAAAGACTGTTTAGAATGTGTTTTTATTTCATAAGCGAATATCTTTTTACAAGTGCTAAATTTCAAGCCAGCAACCTTACTAAGACAGTCTAAATAGCCCTACAATGCAGATAATGGCATTAGAATGGCAAAAGACTGTTTAGAATGTGTTTTTATTTCATAAGCGAATATCTTTTTACAAGTGCTAAATTTCAAGCCAGCAACCTTACTAAGACAGTCTAAATAGCCCTTCAATGCAGATAATGGCATTAGAATGGCAAAAGACTGTTTAGAATGTGTTTTTATTTCATAAGCGAATATCTTTTTACAAGTGCTAAATTTCAAGCCAGCAACCTTACTAAGACAGTCTAAATAGCCCTACAATGCAGATAATGGCATTAGAATGGCAAAAGACTGTTTAGAATGTGTTTTTATTTCATAAGCGAATATCTTTTTACAAGTGCTAAATTTCAAGCCAGCAACCTTACTATAGCCCTACAATGCAGATAATGGCATTAGAATGGCAAAAGACTGTTTAGAATGTGTTTTTATTTCATAAGCGAATATCTTTTTACAAGTGCTAAATTTCAAGCCAGCAACCTTACTATAGCCCTACAATGCAGATAATGGCATTAGAATGGCAAAAGACTGTTTAGAATGTGTTTTTATTTCATAAGCGAATATCTTTTTACAAGTGCTAAATTTCAAGCCAGCAACCTTACTAAGACAGTCTAAATAGCCCTACAATGCAGATAATGGCATTAGAACGGCAAAAGACTGTTTAGAATGTGTTTTTATTTCATAAGCGAATATCTTTTTACAAGTGCTAAATTTCAAGCCAGCAACCTTACTAAGACAGTCTAAATAGCCCTACAATGCAGATAATGGCATTAGAATGGCAAAAGACTGTTTAGAATGTGTTTTTATTTCATAAGCGAATATCTTTTTACAAGTGCTAAATTTCAAGCCTGCAACCTTACTATAGCCCTACAATGCAGATAATGGCATTAGAATGGCAAAAGACTGTTTAGAATGTGTTTTTATTTCATAAGCG
The DNA here is from genome assembly GCF_963971535.1 of Notolepis coatsorum. Lineage (NCBI taxonomy): Eukaryota > Metazoa > Chordata > Actinopteri > Aulopiformes > Paralepididae > Notolepis > Notolepis coatsorum. The sequence goes on from NW_028173482.1 coordinate 14,220, forward strand.
AATATCTTTTTACAAGTGCTAAATTTCAAGCCTGCAACCTTACTATAGCCCTACAATGCAGATAATGGCATTAGAATGGCAAAAGACTGTTTAGAATGTGTTTTTATTTCATAAGCGAATATCTTTTTACAAGTGCTAAATTTCAAGCCAGCAACCTTACTAAGACAGGTCTAAATAGCCCTACAATGCAGATAATGGCATTAGAATGGCAAAAGACTGTTTAGAATGTGTTTTTATTTCATAAGCGAATATCTTTTTACAAGTGCTAAATTTCAAGCCAGCAACCTTACTATAGCCCTACAATGCAGATAATGGCATTAGAATGGCAAAAGACTGTTTAGAATGTGTTTTTATTTCATAAGCGAATATCTTTTTACAAGTGCTAAATTTCAAGCCTGCAACCTTACTATAGCCCTACAATGCAGATAATGGCATTAGAATGGCAAAAGACTGTTTAGAATGTGTTTTTATTTCATAAGCGAATATCTTTTTACAAGTGCTAAATTTCAAGCCAGCAACCTTACTATCTAAATAGCCCTACAATGCAGATAATGGCATTAGAATGGCAAAAGACTGTTTAGAATGTGTTTTTATTTCATAAGCGAATATCTTTTTACAAGTGCTAAATTTCAAGCCAGCAACCTTACTATAGCCCTACAATGCAGATAATGGCATTAGAATGGCAAAAGACTGTTTAGAATGTGTTTTTATTTCATAAGCTAATATCTTTTTACAAGTGCTAAATTTCAAGCCAGCAACCTTACTAAGACAGTCTAAATAGCCCTACAATGCAGATAATGGCATTAGAATGGCAAAAGACTGTTTAGAATGTGTTTTTATTTCATAAGCGAATATCTTTTTACAAGTGCTAAATTTCAAGCCTGCAACCTTACTATAGCCCTACAATGCAGATAATGGCATTAGAATGGCAAAAGACTGTTTAGAATGTGTTTTTATTTCATAAGCGAATATCTTTTTACAAGTGCTAAATTTCAAGCCTGCAACCTTACTATAGCCCTACAATGCAGATAATGGCATTAGAATGGCAAAAGACTGTTTAGAATGTGTTTTTATTTCATAAGCGAATATCTTTTTACAAGTGCTAAATTTCAAGCCAGCAACCTTACTATAGCCCTACAATGCAGATAATGGCATTAGAATGGCAAAAGACTGTTTAGAATGTGTTTTTATTTCATAAGCGAATATCTTTTTACAAGTGCTAAATTTCAAGCCAGCAACCTTACTATAGCCCTACAATGCAGATAATGGCATTAGAATGGCAAAAGACTGTTTAGAATGTGTTTTTATTTCATAAGCGAATATCTTTTTACAAGTGCTAAATTTCAAGCCAGCAACCTTACTAAGACAGTCTAAATAGCCCTTCAATGCAGATAATGGCATTAGAATGGCAAAAGACTGTTTAGAATGTGTTTTTATTTCATAAGCGAATATCTTTTTACAAGTGCTAAATTTCAAGCCAGCAACCTTACTATAGCCCTACAATGCAGATAATGGCATTAGAATGGCAAAAGACTGTTTAGAATGTGTTTTTATTTCATAAGCGAATATCTTTTTACAAGTGCTAAATTTCAAGCCAGCAACCTTACTATAGCCCTACAATGCAGATAATGGCATTAGAATGGCAAAAGACTGTTTAGAATGTGTTTTTATTTCATAAGCGAATATCTTTTTACAAGTGCTAAATTTCAAGCCTGCAACCTTACTATAGCCCTACAATGCAGATAATGGCATTAGAATGGCAAAAGACTGTTTAGAATGTGTTTTTATTTCATAAGCGAATATCTTTTTACAAGTGCTAAATTTCAAGCCTGCAACCTTACTATAGCCCTACAATGCAGATAATGGCATTAGAATGGCAAAAGACTGTTTAGAATGTGTTTTTATTTCATAAGCGAATATCTTTTTACAAGTGCTAAATTTCAAGCCAGCAACCTTACTAAGACAGTCTAAATAGCCCTACAATGCAGATAATGGCATTAGAATGGCAAAAGACTGTTTAGAATGTGTTTTTATTTCATAAGCGAATATCTTTTTACAAGTGCTAAATTTCAAGCCAGCAACCTTACTAAGACAGTCTAAATAGCCCTTCAATGCAGATAATGGCATTAGAATGGCAAAAGACTGTTTAGAATGTGTTTTTATTTCATAAGCGAATATCTTTTTACAAGTGCTAAATTTCAAGCCAGCAACCTTACTAAGACAGTCTAAATAGCCCTACAATGCAGATAATGGCATTAGAATGGCAAAAGACTGTTTAGAATGTGTTTTTATTTCATAAGCGAATATCTTTTTACAAGTGCTAAATTTCAAGCCAGCAACCTTACTATAGCCCTACAATGCAGATAATGGCATTAGAATGGCAAAAGACTGTTTAGAATGTGTTTTTATTTCATAAGCGAATATCTTTTTACAAGTGCTAAATTTCAAGCCAGCAACCTTACTATAGCCCTACAATGCAGATAATGGCATTAGAATGGCAAAAGACTGTTTAGAATGTGTTTTTATTTCATAAGCGAATATCTTTTTACAAGTGCTAAATTTCAAGCCAGCAACCTTACTAAGACAGTCTAAATAGCCCTACAATGCAGATAATGGCATTAGAACGGCAAAAGACTGTTTAGAATGTGTTTTTATTTCATAAGCGAATATCTTTTTACAAGTGCTAAATTTCAAGCCAGCAACCTTACTAAGACAGTCTAAATAGCCCTACAATGCAGATAATGGCATTAGAATGGCAAAAGACTGTTTAGAATGTGTTTTTATTTCATAAGCGAATATCTTTTTACAAGTGCTAAATTTCAAGCCTGCAACCTTACTATAGCCCTACAATGCAGATAATGGCATTAGAATGGCAAAAGACTGTTTAGAATGTGTTTTTATTTCATAAGCGAATATCTTTTTACAAGTGCTAAATTTCAAGCCTGCAACCTTACTATAGCCCTACAATGCAGATAATGGCATTAGAATGGCAAAAGACTGTTTAGAATGTGTTTTTATTTCATAAGCGAATATCTTTTTACAAGTGCTAAATTTCAAGCCAGCAACCTTACTAAGACAGGTCTAAATAGCCCTACAATGCAGATAATGGCATTAGAATGGCAAAAGACTGTTTAGAATGTGTTTTTATTTCATAAGCGAATATCTTTTTACAAGTGCTAAATTTCAAGCCAGCAACCTTACTATAGCCCTACAATGCAGATAATGGCATTAGAATGGCAAAAGACTGTTTAGAATGTGTTTTTATTTCATAAGCGAATATCTTTTTACAAGTGCTAAATTTCAAGCCTGCAACCTTACTATAGCCCTACAATGCAGATAATGGCATTAGAATGGCAAAAGACTGTTTAGAATGTGTTTTTATTTCATAAGCGAATATCTTTTTACAAGTGCTAAATTTCAAGCCAGCAACCTTACTATCTAAATAGCCCTACAATGCAGATAATGGCATTAGAATGGCAAAAGACTGTTTAGAATGTGTTTTTATTTCATAAGCGAATATCTTTTTACAAGTGCTAAATTTCAAGCCAGCAACCTTACTATAGCCCTACAATGCAGATAATGGCATTAGAATGGCAAAAGACTGTTTAGAATGTGTTTTTATTTCATAAGCTAATATCTTTTTACAAGTGCTAAATTTCAAGCCAGCAACCTTACTAAGACAGTCTAAATAGCCCTACAATGCAGATAATGGCATTAGAATGGCAAAAGACTGTTTAGAATGTGTTTTTATTTCATAAGCGAATATCTTTTTACAAGTGCTAAATTTCAAGCCTGCAACCTTACTATAGCCCTACAATGCAGATAATGGCATTAGAATGGCAAAAGACTGTTTAGAATGTGTTTTTATTTCATAAGCGAATATCTTTTTACAAGTGCTAAATTTCAAGCCTGCAACCTTACTATAGCCCTACAATGCAGATAATGGCATTAGAATGGCAAAAGACTGTTTAGAATGTGTTTTTATTTCATAAGCGAATATCTTTTTACAAGTGCTAAATTTCAAGCCAGCAACCTTACTATAGCCCTACAATGCAGATAATGGCATTAGAATGGCAAAAGACTGTTTAGAATGTGTTTTTATTTCATAAGCGAATATCTTTTTACAAGTGCTAAATTTCAAGCCAGCAACCTTACTATAGCCCTACAATGCAGATAATGGCATTAGAATGGCAAAAGACTGTTTAGAATGTGTTTTTATTTCATAAGCGAATATCTTTTTACAAGTGCTAAATTTCAAGCCAGCAACCTTACTAAGACAGTCTAAATAGCCCTTCAATGCAGATAATGGCATTAGAATGGCAAAAGACTGTTTAGAATGTGTTTTTATTTCATAAGCGAATATCTTTTTACAAGTGCTAAATTTCAAGCCAGCAACCTTACTAAGACAGTCTAAATAGCCCTACAATGCAGATAATGGCATTAGAATGGCAAAAGACTGTTTAGAATGTGTTTTTATTTCATAAGCGAATATCTTTTTACAAGTGCTAAATTTCAAGCCAGCAACCTTACTATAGCCCTACAATGCAGATAATGGCATTAGAATGGCAAAAGACTGTTTAGAATGTGTTTTTATTTCATAAGCGAATATCTTTTTACAAGTGCTAAATTTCAAGCCAGCAACCTTACTATAGCCCTACAATGCAGATAATGGCATTAGAATGGCAAAAGACTGTTTAGAATGTGTTTTTATTTCATAAGCGAATATCTTTTTACAAGTGCTAAATTTCAAGCCAGCAACCTTACTAAGACAGTCTAAATAGCCCTACAATGCAGATAATGGCATTAGAATGGCAAAAGACTGTTTAGAATGTGTTTTTATTTCATAAGCGAATATCTTTTTACAAGTGCTAAATTTCAAGCCAGCAACCTTACTAAGACAGTCTAAATAGCCCTACAATGCAGATAATGGCATTAGAATGGCAAAAGACTGTTTAGAATGTGTTTTTATTTCATAAGCGAATATCTTTTTACAAGTGCTAAATTTCAAGCCAGCAACCTTACTAAGACAGTCTAAATAGCCCTACAATGCAGATAATGGCATTAGAATGGCAAAAGACTGTTTAGAATGTGTTTTTATTTCATAAGCGAATATCTTTTTACAAGTGCTAAATTTCAAGCCTGCAACCTTACTATAGCCCTACAATGCAGATAATGGCATTAGAATGGCAAAAGACTGTTTAGAATGTGTTTTTATTTCATAAGCTAATATCTTTTTACAAGTGCTAAATTTCAAGCCAGCAACCTTACTAAGACAGTCTAAATAGCCCTACAATGCAGATAATGGCATTAGAATGGCAAAAGACTGTTTAGAATGTGTTTTTATTTCATAAGCGAATATCTTTTTACAAGTGCTAAATTTCAAGCCAGCAACCTTACTATAGCCCTACAATGCAGATAATGGCATTAGAATGGCAAAAGACTGTTTAGAATGTGTTTTTATTTCATAAGCGAATATCTTTTTACAAGTGCTAAATTTCAAGCCTGCAACCTTACTATAGCCCTACAATGCAGATAATGGCATTAGAATGGCAAAAGACTGTTTAGAATGTGTTTTTATTTCATAAGCGAATATCTTTTTACAAGTGCTAAATTTCAAGCCAGCAACCTTACTAAGACAGTCTAAATAGCCCTACAATGCAGATAATGGCATTAGAATGGCAAAAGACTGTTTAGAATGTGTTTTTATTTCATAAGCGAATATCTTTTTACAAGTGCTAAATTTCAAGCCAGCAACCTTACTATAGCCCTACAATGCAGATAATGGCATTAGAATGGCAAAAGACTGTTTAGAATGTGTTTTTATTTCATAAGCGAATATCTTTTTACAAGTGCTAAATTTCAAGCCAGCAACCTTACTATAGCCCTACAATGCAGATAATGGCATTAGAATGGCAAAAGACTGTTTAGAATGTGTTTTTATTTCATAAGCGAATATCTTTTTACAAGTGCTAAATTTCAAGCCTGCAACCTTACTATAGCCCTACAATGCAGATAATGGCATTAGAATGGCAAAAGACTGTTTAGAATGTGTTTTTATTTCATAAGCGAATATCTTTTTACAAGTGCTAAATTTCAAGCCTGCAACCTTACTATAGCCCTACAATGCAGATAATGGCATTAGAATGGCAAAAGACTGTTTAGAATGTGTTTTTATTTCATAAGCGAATATCTTTTTACAAGTGCTAAATTTCAAGCCAGCAACCTTACTAAGACAGTCTAAATAGCCCTACAATGCAGATAATGGCATTAGAATGGCAAAAGACTGTTTAGAATGTGTTTTTATTTCATAAGCGAATATCTTTTTACAAGTGCTAAATTTCAAGCCAGCAACCTTACTAAGACAGTCTAAATAGCCCTTCAATGCAGATAATGGCATTAGAATGGCAAAAGACTGTTTAGAATGTGTTTTTATTTCATAAGCGAATATCTTTTTACAAGTGCTAAATTTCAAGCCAGCAACCTTACTAAGACAGTCTAAATAGCCCTACAATGCAGATAATGGCATTAGAATGGCAAAAGACTGTTTAGAATGTGTTTTTATTTCATAAGCGAATATCTTTTTACAAGTGCTAAATTTCAAGCCAGCAACCTTACTATAGCCCTACAATGCAGATAATGGCATTAGAATGGCAAAAGACTGTTTAGAATGTGTTTTTATTTCATAAGCGAATATCTTTTTACAAGTGCTAAATTTCAAGCCAGCAACCTTACTATAGCCCTACAATGCAGATAATGGCATTAGAATGGCAAAAGACTGTTTAGAATGTGTTTTTATTTCATAAGCGAATATCTTTTTACAAGTGCTAAATTTCAAGCCAGCAACCTTACTAAGACAGTCTAAATAGCCCTACAATGCAGATAATGGCATTAGAATGGCAAAAGACTGTTTAGAATGTGTTTTTATTTCATAAGCGAATATCTTTTTACAAGTGCTAAATTTCAAGCCAGCAACCTTACTAAGACAGTCTAAATAGCCCTACAATGCAGATAATGGCATTAGAATGGCAAAAGACTGTTTAGAATGTGTTTTTATTTCATAAGCGAATATCTTTTTACAAGTGCTAAATTTCAAGCCAGCAACCTTACTAAGACAGTCTAAATAGCCCTACAATGCAGATAATGGCATTAGAATGGCAAAAGACTGTTTAGAATGTGTTTTTATTTCATAAGCGAATATCTTTTTACAAGTGCTAAATTTCAAGCCTGCAACCTTACTATAGCCCTACAATGCAGATAATGGCATTAGAATGGCAAAAGACTGTTTAGAATGTGTTTTTATTTCATAAGCTAATATCTTTTTACAAGTGCTAAATTTCAAGCCAGCAACCTTACTAAGACAGTCTAAATAGCCCTACAATGCAGATAATGGCATTAGAATGGCAAAAGACTGTTTAGAATGTGTTTTTATTTCATAAGCGAATATCTTTTTACAAGTGCTAAATTTCAAGCCAGCAACCTTACTATAGCCCTACAATGCAGATAATGGCATTAGAATGGCAAAAGACTGTTTAGAATGTGTTTTTATTTCATAAGCGAATATCTTTTTACAAGTGCTAAATTTCAAGCCTGCAACCTTACTATAGCCCTACAATGCAGATAATGGCATTAGAATGGCAAAAGACTGTTTAGAATGTGTTTTTATTTCATAAGCGAATATCTTTTTACAAGTGCTAAATTTCAAGCCTGCAACCTTACTATAGCCCTACAATGCAGATAATGGCATTAGAATGGCAAAAGACTGTTTAGAATGTGTTTTTATTTCATAAGCGAATATCTTTTTACAAGTGCTAAATTTCAAGCCAGCAACCTTACTAAGACAGGTCTAAATAGCCCTACAATGCAGATAATGGCATTAGAATGGCAAAAGACTGTTTAGAATGTGTTTTTATTTCATAAGCGAATATCTTTTTACAAGTGCTAAATTTCAAGCCAGCAACCTTACTATAGCCCTACAATGCAGATAATGGCATTAGAATGGCAAAAGACTGTTTAGAATGTGTTTTTATTTCATAAGCGAATATCTTTTTACAAGTGCTAAATTTCAAGCCTGCAACCTTACTATAGCCCTACAATGCAGATAATGGCATTAGAATGGCAAAAGACTGTTTAGAATGTGTTTTTATTTCATAAGCGAATATCTTTTTACAAGTGCTAAATTTCAAGCCAGCAACCTTACTATCTAAATAGCCCTACAATGCAGATAATGGCATTAGAATGGCAAAAGACTGTTTAGAATGTGTTTTTATTTCATAAGCGAATATCTTTTTACAAGTGCTAAATTTCAAGCCAGCAACCTTACTATAGCCCTACAATGCAGATAATGGCATTAGAATGGCAAAAGACTGTTTAGAATGTGTTTTTATTTCATAAGCGAATATCTTTTTACAAGTGCTAAATTTCAAGCCTGCAACCTTACTATAGCCCTACAATGCAGATAATGGCATTAGAATGGCAAAAGACTGTTTAGAATGTGTTTTTATTTCATAAGCGAATATCTTTTTACAAGTGCTAAATTTCAAGCCAGCAACCTTACTATAGCCCTACAATGCAGATAATGGCATTAGAATGGCAAAAGACTGTTTAGAATGTGTTTTTATTTCATAAGCGAATATCTTTTTACAAGTGCTAAATTTCAAGCCAGCAACCTTACTAAGACAGTCTAAATAGCCCTACAATGCAGATAATGGCATTAGAATGGCAAAAGACTGTTTAGAATGTGTTTTTATTTCATAAGCGAATATATTTTTACAAGTGCTAAATTTCAAGCCAGCAACCTTACTAAGACAGTCTAAATAGCCCTACAATGCAGATAATGGCATTAGAATGGCAAAAGACTGTTTAGAATGTGTTTTTATTTCATAAGCGAATATCTTTTTACAAGTGCTAAATTTCAAGCCAGCAACCTTACTAAGACAGTCTAAATAGCCCTTCAATGCAGATAATGGCATTAGAATGGCAAAAGACTGTTTAGAATGTGTTTTTATTTCATAAGCGAATATCTTTTTACAAGTGCTAAATTTCAAGCCAGCAACCTTACTATAGCCCTACAATGCAGATAATGGCATTAGAATGGCAAAAGACTGTTTAGAATGTGTTTTTATTTCATAAGCGAATATCTTTTTACAAGTGCTAAATTTCAAGCCAGCAACCTTACTAAGACAGTCTAAATAGCCCTACAATGCAGATAATGGCATTAGAATGGCAAAAGACTGTTTAGAATGTGTTTTTATTTCATAAGCGAATATCTTTTTACAAGTGCTAAATTTCAAGCCAGCAACCTTACTATAGCCCTACAATGCAGATAATGGCATTAGAATGGCAAAAGACTGTTTAGAATGTGTTTTTATTTCATAAGCGAATATCTTTTTACAAGTGCTAAATTTCAAGCCTGCAACCTTACTATAGCCCTACAATGCAGATAATGGCATTAGAATGGCAAAAGACTGTTTAGAATGTGTTTTTATTTCATAAGCGAATATCTTTTTACAAGTGCTAAATTTCAAGCCAGCAACCTTACTATCTAAATAGCCCTACAATGCAGATAATGGCATTAGAATGGCAAAAGACTGTTTAGAATGTGTTTTTATTTCATAAGCGAATATCTTTTTACAAGTGCTAAATTTCAAGCCAGCAACCTTACTATAGCCCTACAATGCAGATAATGGCATTAGAATGGCAAAAGACTGTTTAGAATGTGTTTTTATTTCATAAGCGAATATCTTTTTACAAGTGCTAAATTTCAAGCCAGCAACCTTACTATAGCCCTACAATGCAGATAATGGCATTAGAATGGCAAAAGACTGTTTAGAATGTGTTTTTATTTCATAAGCGAATATCTTTTTACAAGTGCTAAATTTCAAGCCAGCAACCTTACTATAGCCCTACAATGCAGATAATGGCATTAGAATGGCAAAAGACTGTTTAGAATGTGTTTTTATTTCATAAGCGAATATCTTTTTACAAGTGCTAAATTTCAAGCCTGCAACCTTACTATAGCCCTACAATGCAGATAATGGCATTAGAATGGCAAAAGACTGTTTAGAATGTGTTTTTATTTCATAAGCGAATATCTTTTTACAAGTGCTAAATTTCAAGCCAGCAACCTTACTATAGCCCTACAATGCAGATAATGGCATTAGAATGGCAAAAGACTGTTTAGAATGTGTTTTTATTTCATAAGCGAATATCTTTTTACAAGTGCTAAATTTCAAGCCAGCAACCTTACTAAGACAGTCTAAATAGCCCTACAATGCAGATAATGGCATTAGAATGGCAAAAGACTGTTTAGAATGTGTTTTTATTTCATAAGCGAATATCTTTTTACAAGTGCTAAATTTCAAGCCAGCAACCTTACTAAGACAGTCTAAATAGCCCTTCAATGCAGATAATGGCATTAGAATGGCAAAAGACTGTTTAGAATGTGTTTTTATTTCATAAGCGAATATCTTTTTACAAGTGCTAAATTTCAAGCCAGCAACCTTACTATAGCCCTACAATGCAGATAATGGCATTAGAATGGCAAAAGACTGTTTAGAATGTGTTTTTATTTCATAAGCGAATATCTTTTTACAAGTGCTAAATTTCAAGCCAGCAACCTTACTAAGACAGTCTAAATAGCCCTACAATGCAGATAATGGCATTAGAATGGCAAAAGACTGTTTAGAATGTGTTTTTATTTCATAAGCGAATATCTTTTTACAAGTGCTAAATTTCAAGCCAGCAACCTTACTATAGCCCTACAATGCAGATAATGGCATTAGAATGGCAAAAGACTGTTTAGAATGTGTTTTTATTTCATAAGCGAATATCTTTTTACAAGTGCTAAATTTCAAGCCTGCAACCTTACTATAGCCCTACAATGCAGATAATGGCATTAGAATGGCAAAAGACTGTTTAGAATGTGTTTTTATTTCATAAGCGAATATCTTTTTACAAGTGCTAAATTTCAAGCCAGCAACCTTACTAAGGTCTAAATAGCCCTTCAATGCAGATAATGGCATTAGAATGGCAAAAGACTGTTTAGAATGTGTTTTTATTTCATAAGCGAATATCTTTTTACAAGTGCTAAATTTCAAGCCAGCAACCTTACTAAGACAGTCTAAATAGCCCTACAATGCAGATAATGGCATTAGAATGGCAAAAGACTGTTTAGAATGTGTTTTTATTTCATAAGCGAATATCTTTTTACAAGTGCTAAATTTCAAGCCAGCAACCTTACTATAGCCCTACAATGCAGATAATGGCATTAGAATGGCAAAAGACTGTTTAGAATGTGTTTTTATTTCATAAGCGAATATCTTTTTACAAGTGCTAAATTTCAAGCCAGCAACCTTACTATAGCCCTACAATGCAGATAATGGCATTAGAACGGCAAAAGACTGTTTAGAATGTGTTTTTATTTCATAAGCGAATATCTTTTTACAAGTGCTAAATTTCAAGCCAGCAACCTTACTAAGACAGTCTAAATAGCCCTACAATGCAGATAATGGCATTAGAACGGCAAAAGACTGTTTAGAATGTGTTTTTATTTCATAAGCGAATATCTTTTTACAAGTGCTAAATTTCAAGCCTGCAACCTTACTATAGCCCTACAATGCAGATAATGGCATTAGAATGGCAAAAGACTGTTTAGAATGTGTTTTTATTTCATAAGCGAATATCTTTTTACAAGTGCTAAATTTCAAGCCTGCAACCTTACTATAGCCCTACAATGCAGATAATGGCATTAGAATGGCAAAAGACTGTTTAGAATGTGTTTTTATTTCATAAGCGAATATCTTTTTACAAGTGCTAAATTTCAAGCCAGCAACCTTACTATAGCCCTACAATGCAGATAATGGCATTAGAATGGCAAAAGACTGTTTAGAATGTGTTTTTATTTCATAAGCGAATATCTTTTTACAAGTGCTAAATTTCAAGCCAGCAACCTTACTATAGCCCTACAATGCAGATAATGGCATTAGAATGGCAAAAGACTGTTTAGAATGTGTTTTTATTTCATAAGCGAATATCTTTTTACAAGTGCTAAATTTCAAGCCAGCAACCTTACTATAGCCCTACAATGCAGATAATGGCATTAGAATGGCAAAAGACTGTTTAGAATGTGTTTTTATTTCATAAGCGAATATCTTTTTACAAGTGCTAAATTTCAAGCCAGCAACCTTACTAAGACAGTCTAAATAGCCCTACAATGCAGATAATGGCATTAGAATGGCAAAAGACTGTTTAGAATGTGTTTTTATTTCATAAGCGAATATCTTTTTACAAGTGCTAAATTTCAAGCCAGCAACCTTACTAAGACAGTCTAAATAGCCCTACAATGCAGATAATGGCATTAGAATGGCAAAAGACTGTTTAGAATGTGTTTTTATTTCATAAGCGAATATCTTTTTACAAGTGCTAAATTTCAAGCCAGCAACCTTACTAAGACAGTCTAAATAGCCCTACAATGCAGATAATGGCATTAGAATGGCAAAAGACTGTTTAGAATGTGTTTTTATTTCATAAGCGAATATCTTTTTACAAGTGCTAAATTTCAAGCCAGCAACCTTACTAAGACAGTCTAAATAGCCCTTCAATGCAGATAATGGCATTAGAATGGCAAAAGACTGTTTAGAATGTGTTTTTATTTCATAAGCGAATATCTTTTTACAAGTGCTAAATTTCAAGCCAGCAACCTTACTATAGCCCTACAATGCAGATAATGGCATTAGAATGGCAAAAGACTGTTTAGAATGTGTTTTTATTTCATAAGCGAATATCTTTTTACAAGTGCTAAATTTCAAGCCAGCAACCTTACTATAGCCCTACAATGCAGATAATGGCATTAGAATGGCAAAAGACTGTTTAGAATGTGTTTTTATTTCATAAGCGAATATCTTTTTACAAGTGCTAAATTTCAAGCCAGCAACCTTACTAAGACAGTCTAAATAGCCCTACAATGCAGATAATGGCATTAGAATGGCAAAAGACTGTTTAGAATGTGTTTTTATTTCATAAGCGAATATCTTTTTACAAGTGCTAAATTTCAAGCCAGCAACCTTACTAAGACAGTCTAAATAGCCCTACAATGCAGATAATGGCATTAGAATGGCAAAAGACTGTTTAGAATGTGTTTTTATTTCATAAGCGAATATCTTTTTACAAGTGCTAAATTTCAAGCCAGCAACCTTACTAAGACAGTCTAAATAGCCCTTCAATGCAGATAATGGCATTAGAATGGCAAAAGACTGTTTAGAATGTGTTTTTATTTCATAAGCGAATATCTTTTTACAAGTGCTAAATTTCAAGCCAGCAACCTTACTATAGCCCTACAATGCAGATAATGGCATTAGAATGGCAAAAGACTGTTTAGAATGTGTTTTTATTTCATAAGCGAATATCTTTTTACAAGTGCTAAATTTCAAGCCAGCAACCTTACTAAGACAGTCTAAATAGCCCTACAATGCAGATAATGGCATTAGAATGGCAAAAGACTGTTTAGAATGTGTTTTTATTTCATAAGCGAATATCTTTTTACAAGTGCTAAATTTCAAGCCAGCAACCTTACTATAGCCCTACAATGCAGATAATGGCATTAGAATGGCAAAAGACTGTTTAGAATGTGTTTTTATTTCATAAGCGAATATCTTTTTACAAGTGCTAAATTTCAAGCCTGCAACCTTACTATAGCCCTACAATGCAGATAATGGCATTAGAATGGCAAAAGACTGTTTAGAATGTGTTTTTATTTCATAAGCGAATATCTTTTTACAAGTGCTAAATTTCAAGCCAGCAACCTTACTAAGACAGTCTAAATAGCCCTACAATGCAGATAATGGCATTAGAATGGCAAAAGACTGTTTAGAATGTGTTTTTATTTCATAAGCGAATATCTTTTTACAAGTGCTAAATTTCAAGCCAGCAACCTTACTATAGCCCTACAATGCAGATAATGGCATTAGAATGGCAAAAGACTGTTTAGAATGTGTTTTTATTTCATAAGCGAATATCTTTTTACAAGTGCTAAATTTCAAGCCAGCAACCTTACTATCTAAATAGCCCTACAATGCAGATAATGGCATTAGAATGGCAAAAGACTGTTTAGAATGTGTTTTTATTTCATAAGCGAATATCTTTTTACAAGTGCTAAATTTCAAGCCAGCAACCTTACTATAGCCCTACAATGCAGATAATGGCATTAGAATGGCAAAAGACTGTTTAGAATGTGTTTTTATTTCATAAGCGAATATCTTTTTACAAGTGCTAAATTTCAAGCCAGCAACCTTACTATAGCCCTACAATGCAGATAATGGCATTAGAATGGCAAAAGACTGTTTAGAATGTGTTTTTATTTCATAAGCGAATATCTTTTTACAAGTGCTAAATTTCAAGCCAGCAACCTTACTATAGCCCTACAATGCAGATAATGGCATTAGAATGGCAAAAGACTGTTTAGAATGTGTTTTTATTTCATAAGCGAATATCTTTTTACAAGTGCTAAATTTCAAGCCTGCAACCTTACTATAGCCCTACAATGCAGATAATGGCATTAGAATGGCAAAAGACTGTTTAGAATGTGTTTTTATTTCATAAGCGAATATCTTTTTACAAGTGCTAAATTTCAAGCCAGCAACCTTACTATAGCCCTACAATGCAGATAATGGCATTAGAATGGCAAAAGACTGTTTAGAATGTGTTTTTATTTCATAAGCGAATATCTTTTTACAAGTGCTAAATTTCAAGCCAGCAACCTTACTAAGACAGTCTAAATAGCCCTACAATGCAGATAATGGCATTAGAATGGCAAAAGACTGTTTAGAATGTGTTTTTATTTCATAAGCGAATATCTTTTTACAAGTGCTAAATTTCAAGCCAGCAACCTTACTAAGACAGTCTAAATAGCCCTTCAATGCAGATAATGGCATTAGAATGGCAAAAGACTGTTTAGAATGTGTTTTTATTTCATAAGCGAATATCTTTTTACAAGTGCTAAATTTCAAGCCAGCAACCTTACTATAGCCCTACAATGCAGATAATGGCATTAGAATGGCAAAAGACTGTTTAGAATGTGTTTTTATTTCATAAGCGAATATCTTTTTACAAGTGCTAAATTTCAAGCCAGCAACCTTACTAAGACAGTCTAAATAGCCCTACAATGCAGATAATGGCATTAGAATGGCAAAAGACTGTTTAGAATGTGTTTTTATTTCATAAGCGAATATCTTTTTACAAGTGCTAAATTTCAAGCCAGCAACCTTACTATAGCCCTACAATGCAGATAATGGCATTAGAATGGCAAAAGACTGTTTAGAATGTGTTTTTATTTCATAAGCGAATATCTTTTTACAAGTGCTAAATTTCAAGCCTGCAACCTTACTATAGCCCTACAATGCAGATAATGGCATTAGAATGGCAAAAGACTGTTTAGAATGTGTTTTTATTTCATAAGCGAATATCTTTTTACAAGTGCTAAATTTCAAGCCTGCAACCTTACTATAGCCCTACAATGC
This sequence comes from Notolepis coatsorum, assembly GCF_963971535.1. Lineage (NCBI taxonomy): Eukaryota > Metazoa > Chordata > Actinopteri > Aulopiformes > Paralepididae > Notolepis > Notolepis coatsorum. The sequence goes on from NW_028173482.1 coordinate 29,732, forward strand.
AGATAATGGCATTAGAATGGCAAAAGACTGTTTAGAATGTGTTTTTATTTCATAAGCGAATATCTTTTTACAAGTGCTAAATTTCAAGCCAGCAACCTTACTAAGGTCTAAATAGCCCTTCAATGCAGATAATGGCATTAGAATGGCAAAAGACTGTTTAGAATGTGTTTTTATTTCATAAGCGAATATCTTTTTACAAGTGCTAAATTTCAAGCCAGCAACCTTACTAAGACAGTCTAAATAGCCCTACAATGCAGATAATGGCATTAGAATGGCAAAAGACTGTTTAGAATGTGTTTTTATTTCATAAGCGAATATCTTTTTACAAGTGCTAAATTTCAAGCCAGCAACCTTACTATAGCCCTACAATGCAGATAATGGCATTAGAATGGCAAAAGACTGTTTAGAATGTGTTTTTATTTCATAAGCGAATATCTTTTTACAAGTGCTAAATTTCAAGCCAGCAACCTTACTATAGCCCTACAATGCAGATAATGGCATTAGAACGGCAAAAGACTGTTTAGAATGTGTTTTTATTTCATAAGCGAATATCTTTTTACAAGTGCTAAATTTCAAGCCAGCAACCTTACTAAGACAGTCTAAATAGCCCTACAATGCAGATAATGGCATTAGAACGGCAAAAGACTGTTTAGAATGTGTTTTTATTTCATAAGCGAATATCTTTTTACAAGTGCTAAATTTCAAGCCTGCAACCTTACTATAGCCCTACAATGCAGATAATGGCATTAGAATGGCAAAAGACTGTTTAGAATGTGTTTTTATTTCATAAGCGAATATCTTTTTACAAGTGCTAAATTTCAAGCCTGCAACCTTACTATAGCCCTACAATGCAGATAATGGCATTAGAATGGCAAAAGACTGTTTAGAATGTGTTTTTATTTCATAAGCGAATATCTTTTTACAAGTGCTAAATTTCAAGCCAGCAACCTTACTATAGCCCTACAATGCAGATAATGGCATTAGAATGGCAAAAGACTGTTTAGAATGTGTTTTTATTTCATAAGCGAATATCTTTTTACAAGTGCTAAATTTCAAGCCAGCAACCTTACTATAGCCCTACAATGCAGATAATGGCATTAGAATGGCAAAAGACTGTTTAGAATGTGTTTTTATTTCATAAGCGAATATCTTTTTACAAGTGCTAAATTTCAAGCCAGCAACCTTACTATAGCCCTACAATGCAGATAATGGCATTAGAATGGCAAAAGACTGTTTAGAATGTGTTTTTATTTCATAAGCGAATATCTTTTTACAAGTGCTAAATTTCAAGCCAGCAACCTTACTAAGACAGTCTAAATAGCCCTACAATGCAGATAATGGCATTAGAATGGCAAAAGACTGTTTAGAATGTGTTTTTATTTCATAAGCGAATATCTTTTTACAAGTGCTAAATTTCAAGCCAGCAACCTTACTAAGACAGTCTAAATAGCCCTACAATGCAGATAATGGCATTAGAATGGCAAAAGACTGTTTAGAATGTGTTTTTATTTCATAAGCGAATATCTTTTTACAAGTGCTAAATTTCAAGCCAGCAACCTTACTAAGACAGTCTAAATAGCCCTTCAATGCAGATAATGGCATTAGAATGGCAAAAGACTGTTTAGAATGTGTTTTTATTTCATAAGCGAATATCTTTTTACAAGTGCTAAATTTCAAGCCAGCAACCTTACTATAGCCCTACAATGCAGATAATGGCATTAGAATGGCAAAAGACTGTTTAGAATGTGTTTTTATTTCATAAGCGAATATCTTTTTACAAGTGCTAAATTTCAAGCCAGCAACCTTACTATAGCCCTACAATGCAGATAATGGCATTAGAATGGCAAAAGACTGTTTAGAATGTGTTTTTATTTCATAAGCGAATATCTTTTTACAAGTGCTAAATTTCAAGCCAGCAACCTTACTATAGCCCTACAATGCAGATAATGGCATTAGAATGGCAAAAGACTGTTTAGAATGTGTTTTTATTTCATAAGCGAATATCTTTTTACAAGTGCTAAATTTCAAGCCTGCAACCTTACTATAGCCCTACAATGCAGATAATGGCATTAGAATGGCAAAAGACTGTTTAGAATGTGTTTTTATTTCATAAGCGAATATCTTTTTACAAGTGCTAAATTTCAAGCCTGCAACCTTACTATAGCCCTACAATGCAGATAATGGCATTAGAATGGCAAAAGACTGTTTAGAATGTGTTTTTATTTCATAAGCGAATATCTTTTTACAAGTGCTAAATTTCAAGCCAGCAACCTTACTAAGACAGTCTAAATAGCCCTACAATGCAGATAATGGCATTAGAATGGCAAAAGACTGTTTAGAATGTGTTTTTATTTCATAAGCGAATATCTTTTTACAAGTGCTAAATTTCAAGCCAGCAACCTTACTAAGACAGTCTAAATAGCCCTTCAATGCAGATAATGGCATTAGAATGGCAAAAGACTGTTTAGAATGTGTTTTTATTTCATAAGCGAATATCTTTTTACAAGTGCTAAATTTCAAGCCAGCAACCTTACTAAGACAGTCTAAATAGCCCTACAATGCAGATAATGGCATTAGAATGGCAAAAGACTGTTTAGAATGTGTTTTTATTTCATAAGCGAATATCTTTTTACAAGTGCTAAATTTCAAGCCAGCAACCTTACTATAGCCCTACAATGCAGATAATGGCATTAGAATGGCAAAAGACTGTTTAGAATGTGTTTTTATTTCATAAGCGAATATCTTTTTACAAGTGCTAAATTTCAAGCCAGCAACCTTACTATAGCCCTACAATGCAGATAATGGCATTAGAATGGCAAAAGACTGTTTAGAATGTGTTTTTATTTCATAAGCGAATATCTTTTTACAAGTGCTAAATTTCAAGCCTGCAACCTTACTATAGCCCTACAATGCAGATAATGGCATTAGAATGGCAAAAGACTGTTTAGAATGTGTTTTTATTTCATAAGCGAATATCTTTTTACAAGTGCTAAATTTCAAGCCAGCAACCTTACTAAGACAGTCTAAATAGCCCTTCAATGCAGATAATGGCATTAGAATGGCAAAAGACTGTTTAGAATGTGTTTTTATTTCATAAGCGAATATCTTTTTACAAGTGCTAAATTTCAAGCCAGCAACCTTACTATAGCCCTACAATGCAGATAATGGCATTAGAATGGCAAAAGACTGTTTAGAATGTGTTTTTATTTCATAAGCGAATATCTTTTTACAAGTGCTAAATTTCAAGCCAGCAACCTTACTATAGCCCTACAATGCAGATAATGGCATTAGAATGGCAAAAGACTGTTTAGAATGTGTTTTTATTTCATAAGCGAATATCTTTTTACAAGTGCTAAATTTCAAGCCAGCAACCTTACTATAGCCCTACAATGCAGATAATGGCATTAGAATGGCAAAAGACTGTTTAGAATGTGTTTTTATTTCATAAGCGAATATCTTTTTACAAGTGCTAAATTTCAAGCCTGCAACCTTACTATAGCCCTACAATGCAGATAATGGCATTAGAATGGCAAAAGACTGTTTAGAATGTGTTTTTATTTCATAAGCGAATATCTTTTTACAAGTGCTAAATTTCAAGCCTGCAACCTTACTATAGCCCTACAATGCAGATAATGGCATTAGAATGGCAAAAGACTGTTTAGAATGTGTTTTTATTTCATAAGCGAATATCTTTTTACAAGTGCTAAATTTCAAGCCAGCAACCTTACTAAGACAGTCTAAATAGCCCTACAATGCAGATAATGGCATTAGAATGGCAAAAGACTGTTTAGAATGTGTTTTTATTTCATAAGCGAATATCTTTTTACAAGTGCTAAATTTCAAGCCAGCAACCTTACTAAGACAGTCTAAATAGCCCTTCAATGCAGATAATGGCATTAGAATGGCAAAAGACTGTTTAGAATGTGTTTTTATTTCATAAGCGAATATCTTTTTACAAGTGCTAAATTTCAAGCCAGCAACCTTACTAAGACAGTCTAAATAGCCCTACAATGCAGATAATGGCATTAGAATGGCAAAAGACTGTTTAGAATGTGTTTTTATTTCATAAGCGAATATCTTTTTACAAGTGCTAAATTTCAAGCCAGCAACCTTACTATAGCCCTACAATGCAGATAATGGCATTAGAATGGCAAAAGACTGTTTAGAATGTGTTTTTATTTCATAAGCGAATATCTTTTTACAAGTGCTAAATTTCAAGCCAGCAACCTTACTATAGCCCTACAATGCAGATAATGGCATTAGAATGGCAAAAGACTGTTTAGAATGTGTTTTTATTTCATAAGCGAATATCTTTTTACAAGTGCTAAATTTCAAGCCTGCAACCTTACTATAGCCCTACAATGCAGATAATGGCATTAGAATGGCAAAAGACTGTTTAGAATGTGTTTTTATTTCATAAGCGAATATCTTTTTACAAGTGCTAAATTTCAAGCCAGCAACCTTACTAAGACAGTCTAAATAGCCCTACAATGCAGATAATGGCATTAGAATGGCAAAAGACTGTTTAGAATGTGTTTTTATTTCATAAGCGAATATCTTTTTACAAGTGCTAAATTTCAAGCCAGCAACCTTACTATAGCCCTACAATGCAGATAATGGCATTAGAATGGCAAAAGACTGTTTAGAATGTGTTTTTATTTCATAAGCGAATATCTTTTTACAAGTGCTAAATTTCAAGCCAGCAACCTTACTATAGCCCTACAATGCAGATAATGGCATTAGAATGGCAAAAGACTGTTTAGAATGTGTTTTTATTTCATAAGCGAATATCTTTTTACAAGTGCTAAATTTCAAGCCTGCAACCTTACTATAGCCCTACAATGCAGATAATGGCATTAGAATGGCAAAAGACTGTTTAGAATGTGTTTTTATTTCATAAGCGAATATCTTTTTACAAGTGCTAAATTTCAAGCCTGCAACCTTACTATAGCCCTACAATGCAGATAATGGCATTAGAATGGCAAAAGACTGTTTAGAATGTGTTTTTATTTCATAAGCGAATATCTTTTTACAAGTGCTAAATTTCAAGCCAGCAACCTTACTAAGACAGTCTAAATAGCCCTACAATGCAGATAATGGCATTAGAATGGCAAAAGACTGTTTAGAATGTGTTTTTATTTCATAAGCGAATATCTTTTTACAAGTGCTAAATTTCAAGCCAGCAACCTTACTAAGACAGTCTAAATAGCCCTTCAATGCAGATAATGGCATTAGAATGGCAAAAGACTGTTTAGAATGTGTTTTTATTTCATAAGCGAATATCTTTTTACAAGTGCTAAATTTCAAGCCAGCAACCTTACTAAGACAGTCTAAATAGCCCTACAATGCAGATAATGGCATTAGAATGGCAAAAGACTGTTTAGAATGTGTTTTTATTTCATAAGCGAATATCTTTTTACAAGTGCTAAATTTCAAGCCAGCAACCTTACTATAGCCCTACAATGCAGATAATGGCATTAGAATGGCAAAAGACTGTTTAGAATGTGTTTTTATTTCATAAGCGAATATCTTTTTACAAGTGCTAAATTTCAAGCCAGCAACCTTACTATAGCCCTACAATGCAGATAATGGCATTAGAATGGCAAAAGACTGTTTAGAATGTGTTTTTATTTCATAAGCGAATATCTTTTTACAAGTGCTAAATTTCAAGCCAGCAACCTTACTAAGACAGTCTAAATAGCCCTACAATGCAGATAATGGCATTAGAACGGCAAAAGACTGTTTAGAATGTGTTTTTATTTCATAAGCGAATATCTTTTTACAAGTGCTAAATTTCAAGCCAGCAACCTTACTAAGACAGTCTAAATAGCCCTACAATGCAGATAATGGCATTAGAATGGCAAAAGACTGTTTAGAATGTGTTTTTATTTAATAAGCGAATATCTTTTTACAAGTGCTAAATTTCAAGCCTGCAACCTTACTATACTACAATGCAGATAATGGCATTAGAATGGCAAAAGACTGTTTAGAATGTGTTTTTATTTCATAAGCGAATATCTTTTTACAAGTGCTAAATTTCAAGCCAGCAACCTTACTATAGCCCTACAATGCAGATAATGGCATTAGAATGGCAAAAGACTGTTTAGAATGTGTTTTTATTTCATAAGCGAATATCTTTTTACAAGTGCTAAATTTCAAGCCTGCAACCTTACTATAGCCCTACAATGCAGATAATGGCATTAGAATGGCAAAAGACTGTTTAGAATGTGTTTTTATTTCATAAGCGAATATCTTTTTACAAGTGCTAAATTTCAAGCCAGCAACCTTACTATAGCCCTACAATGCAGATAATGGCATTAGAATGGCAAAAGACTGTTTAGAATGTGTTTTTATTTCATAAGCGAATATCTTTTTACAAGTGCTAAATTTCAAGCCAGCAACCTTACTAAGACAGTCTAAATAGCCCTACAATGCAGATAATGGCATTAGAATGGCAAAAGACTGTTTAGAATGTGTTTTTATTTCATAAGCGAATATCTTTTTACAAGTGCTAAATTTCAAGCCAGCAACCTTACTAAGACAGTCTAAATAGCCCTACAATGCAGATAATGGCATTAGAATGGCAAAAGACTGTTTAGAATGTGTTTTTATTTCATAAGCGAATATCTTTTTACAAGTGCTAAATTTCAAGCCAGCAACCTTACTAAGACAGTCTAAATAGCCCTTCAATGCAGATAATGGCATTAGAATGGCAAAAGACTGTTTAGAATGTGTTTTTATTTCATAAGCGAATATCTTTTTACAAGTGCTAAATTTCAAGCCAGCAACCTTACTATAGCCCTACAATGCAGATAATGGCATTAGAATGGCAAAAGACTGTTTAGAATGTGTTTTTATTTCATAAGCGAATATCTTTTTACAAGTGCTAAATTTCAAGCCAGCAACCTTACTATAGCCCTACAATGCAGATAATGGCATTAGAATGGCAAAAGACTGTTTAGAATGTGTTTTTATTTCATAAGCGAATATCTTTTTACAAGTGCTAAATTTCAAGCCAGCAACCTTACTATAGCCCTACAATGCAGATAATGGCATTAGAATGGCAAAAGACTGTTTAGAATGTGTTTTTATTTCATAAGCGAATATCTTTTTACAAGTGCTAAATTTCAAGCCTGCAACCTTACTATAGCCCTACAATGCAGATAATGGCATTAGAATGGCAAAAGACTGTTTAGAATGTGTTTTTATTTCATAAGCGAATATCTTTTTACAAGTGCTAAATTTCAAGCCTGCAACCTTACTATAGCCCTACAATGCAGATAATGGCATTAGAATGGCAAAAGACTGTTTAGAATGTGTTTTTATTTCATAAGCGAATATCTTTTTACAAGTGCTAAATTTCAAGCCAGCAACCTTACTAAGACAGTCTAAATAGCCCTACAATGCAGATAATGGCATTAGAATGGCAAAAGACTGTTTAGAATGTGTTTTTATTTCATAAGCGAATATCTTTTTACAAGTGCTAAATTTCAAGCCAGCAACCTTACTAAGACAGTCTAAATAGCCCTTCAATGCAGATAATGGCATTAGAATGGCAAAAGACTGTTTAGAATGTGTTTTTATTTCATAAGCGAATATCTTTTTACAAGTGCTAAATTTCAAGCCAGCAACCTTACTAAGACAGTCTAAATAGCCCTACAATGCAGATAATGGCATTAGAATGGCAAAAGACTGTTTAGAATGTGTTTTTATTTCATAAGCGAATATCTTTTTACAAGTGCTAAATTTCAAGCCAGCAACCTTACTATAGCCCTACAATGCAGATAATGGCATTAGAATGGCAAAAGACTGTTTAGAATGTGTTTTTATTTCATAAGCGAATATCTTTTTACAAGTGCTAAATTTCAAGCCAGCAACCTTACTATAGCCCTACAATGCAGATAATGGCATTAGAATGGCAAAAGACTGTTTAGAATGTGTTTTTATTTCATAAGCGAATATCTTTTTACAAGTGCTAAATTTCAAGCCTGCAACCTTACTATAGCCCTACAATGCAGATAATGGCATTAGAATGGCAAAAGACTGTTTAGAATGTGTTTTTATTTCATAAGCGAATATCTTTTTACAAGTGCTAAATTTCAAGCCAGCAACCTTACTAAGACAGTCTAAATAGCCCTTCAATGCAGATAATGGCATTAGAATGGCAAAAGACTGTTTAGAATGTGTTTTTATTTCATAAGCGAATATCTTTTTACAAGTGCTAAATTTCAAGCCAGCAACCTTACTATAGCCCTACAATGCAGATAATGGCATTAGAATGGCAAAAGACTGTTTAGAATGTGTTTTTATTTCATAAGCGAATATCTTTTTACAAGTGCTAAATTTCAAGCCAGCAACCTTACTATAGCCCTACAATGCAGATAATGGCATTAGAATGGCAAAAGACTGTTTAGAATGTGTTTTTATTTCATAAGCGAATATCTTTTTACAAGTGCTAAATTTCAAGCCAGCAACCTTACTATAGCCCTACAATGCAGATAATGGCATTAGAATGGCAAAAGACTGTTTAGAATGTGTTTTTATTTCATAAGCGAATATCTTTTTACAAGTGCTAAATTTCAAGCCTGCAACCTTACTATAGCCCTACAATGCAGATAATGGCATTAGAATGGCAAAAGACTGTTTAGAATGTGTTTTTATTTCATAAGCGAATATCTTTTTACAAGTGCTAAATTTCAAGCCTGCAACCTTACTATAGCCCTACAATGCAGATAATGGCATTAGAATGGCAAAAGACTGTTTAGAATGTGTTTTTATTTCATAAGCGAATATCTTTTTACAAGTGCTAAATTTCAAGCCAGCAACCTTACTAAGACAGTCTAAATAGCCCTACAATGCAGATAATGGCATTAGAATGGCAAAAGACTGTTTAGAATGTGTTTTTATTTCATAAGCGAATATCTTTTTACAAGTGCTAAATTTCAAGCCAGCAACCTTACTAAGACAGTCTAAATAGCCCTTCAATGCAGATAATGGCATTAGAATGGCAAAAGACTGTTTAGAATGTGTTTTTATTTCATAAGCGAATATCTTTTTACAAGTGCTAAATTTCAAGCCAGCAACCTTACTAAGACAGTCTAAATAGCCCTACAATGCAGATAATGGCATTAGAATGGCAAAAGACTGTTTAGAATGTGTTTTTATTTCATAAGCGAATATCTTTTTACAAGTGCTAAATTTCAAGCCAGCAACCTTACTATAGCCCTACAATGCAGATAATGGCATTAGAATGGCAAAAGACTGTTTAGAATGTGTTTTTATTTCATAAGCGAATATCTTTTTACAAGTGCTAAATTTCAAGCCTGCAACCTTACTATAGCCCTACAATGCAGATAATGGCATTAGAATGGCAAAAGACTGTTTAGAATGTGTTTTTATTTCATAAGCGAATATCTTTTTACAAGTGCTAAATTTCAAGCCAGCAACCTTACTAAGACAGTCTAAATAGCCCTACAATGCAGATAATGGCATTAGAATGGCAAAAGACTGTTTAGAATGTGTTTTTATTTCATAAGCGAATATCTTTTTACAAGTGCTAAATTTCAAGCCAGCAACCTTACTATAGCCCTACAATGCAGATAATGGCATTAGAATGGCAAAAGACTGTTTAGAATGTGTTTTTATTTCATAAGCGAATATCTTTTTACAAGTGCTAAATTTCAAGCCAGCAACCTTACTATAGCCCTACAATGCAGATAATGGCATTAGAATGGCAAAAGACTGTTTAGAATGTGTTTTTATTTCATAAGCGAATATCTTTTTACAAGTGCTAAATTTCAAGCCTGCAACCTTACTATAGCCCTACAATGCAGATAATGGCATTAGAATGGCAAAAGACTGTTTAGAATGTGTTTTTATTTCATAAGCGAATATCTTTTTACAAGTGCTAAATTTCAAGCCAGCAACCTTACTATAGCCCTACAATGCAGATAATGGCATTAGAATGGCAAAAGACTGTTTAGAATGTGTTTTTATTTCATAAGCGAATATCTTTTTACAAGTGCTAAATTTCAAGCCAGCAACCTTACTAAGACAGTCTAAATAGCCCTACAATGCAGATAATGGCATTAGAATGGCAAAAGACTGTTTAGAATGTGTTTTTATTTCATAAGCGAATATCTTTTTACAAGTGCTAAATTTCAAGCCAGCAACCTTACTAAGACAGTCTAAATAGCCCTACAATGCAGATAATGGCATTAGAATGGCAAAAGACTGTTTAGAATGTGTTTTTATTTCATAAGCGAATATCTTTTTACAAGTGCTAAATTTCAAGCCAGCAACCTTACTAAGACAGTCTAAATAGCCCTTCAATGCAGATAATGGCATTAGAATGGCAAAAGACTGTTTAGAATGTGTTTTTATTTCATAAGCGAATATCTTTTTACAAGTGCTAAATTTCAAGCCAGCAACCTTACTATAGCCCTACAATGCAGATAATGGCATTAGAATGGCAAAAGACTGTTTAGAATGTGTTTTTATTTCATAAGCGAATATCTTTTTACAAGTGCTAAATTTCAAGCCAGCAACCTTACTATAGCCCTACAATGCAGATAATGGCATTAGAATGGCAAAAGACTGTTTAGAATGTGTTTTTATTTCATAAGCGAATATCTTTTTACAAGTGCTAAATTTCAAGCCAGCAACCTTACTATAGCCCTACAATGCAGATAATGGCATTAGAATGGCAAAAGACTGTTTAGAATGTGTTTTTATTTCATAAGCGAATATCTTTTTACAAGTGCTAAATTTCAAGCCTGCAACCTTACTATAGCCCTACAATGCAGATAATGGCATTAGAATGGCAAAAGACTGTTTAGAATGTGTTTTTATTTCATAAGCGAATATCTTTTTACAAGTGCTAAATTTCAAGCCTGCAACCTTACTATAGCCCTACAATGCAGATAATGGCATTAGAATGGCAAAAGACTGTTTAGAATGTGTTTTTATTTCATAAGCGAATATCTTTTTACAAGTGCTAAATTTCAAGCCAGCAACCTTACTAAGACAGTCTAAATAGCCCTACAATGCAGATAATGGCATTAGAATGGCAAAAGACTGTTTAGAATGTGTTTTTATTTCATAAGCGAATATCTTTTTACAAGTGCTAAATTTCAAGCCAGCAACCTTACTAAGACAGTCTAAATAGCCCTTCAATGCAGATAATGGCATTAGAATGGCAAAAGACTGTTTAGAATGTGTTTTTATTTCATAAGCGAATATCTTTTTACAAGTGCTAAATTTCAAGCCAGCAACCTTACTAAGACAGTCTAAATAGCCCTACAATGCAGATAATGGCATTAGAATGGCAAAAGACTGTTTAGAATGTGTTTTTATTTCATAAGCGAATATCTTTTTACAAGTGCTAAATTTCAAGCCAGCAACCTTACTATAGCCCTACAATGCAGATAATGGCATTAGAATGGCAAAAGACTGTTTAGAATGTGTTTTTATTTCATAAGCGAATATCTTTTTACAAGTGCTAAATTTCAAGCCAGCAACCTTACTATAGCCCTACAATGCAGATAATGGCATTAGAATGGCAAAAGACTGTTTAGAATGTGTTTTTATTTCATAAGCGAATATCTTTTTACAAGTGCTAAATTTCAAGCCTGCAACCTTACTATAGCCCTACAATGCAGATAATGGCATTAGAATGGCAAAAGACTGTTTAGAATGTGTTTTTATTTCATAAGCGAATATCTTTTTACAAGTGCTAAATTTCAAGCCAGCAACCTTACTAAGACAGTCTAAATAGCCCTTCAATGCAGATAATGGCATTAGAATGGCAAAAGACTGTTTAGAATGTGTTTTTATTTCATAAGCGAATATCTTTTTACAAGTGCTAAATTTCAAGCCAGCAACCTTACTATAGCCCTACAATGCAGATAATGGCATTAGAATGGCAAAAGACTGTTTAGAATGTGTTTTTATTTCATAAGCGAATATCTTTTTACAAGTGCTAAATTTCAAGCCAGCAACCTTACTATAGCCCTACAATGCAGATAATGGCATTAGAATGGCAAAAGACTGTTTAGAATGTGTTTTTATTTCATAAGCGAATATCTTTTTACAAGTGCTAAATTTCAAGCCAGCAACCTTACTATAGCCCTACAATGCAGATAATGGCATTAGAATGGCAAAAGACTGTTTAGAATGTGTTTTTATTTCATAAGCGAATATCTTTTTACAAGTGCTAAATTTCAAGCCTGCAACCTTACTATAGCCCTACAATGCAGATAATGGCATTAGAATGGCAAAAGACTGTTTAGAATGTGTTTTTATTTCATAAGCGAATATCTTTTTACAAGTGCTAAATTTCAAGCCTGCAACCTTACTATAGCCCTACAATGCAGATAATGGCATTAGAATGGCAAAAGACTGTTTAGAATGTGTTTTTATTTCATAAGCGAATATCTTTTTACAAGTGCTAAATTTCAAGCCAGCAACCTTACTAAGACAGTCTAAATAGCCCTACAATGCAGATAATGGCATTAGAATGGCAAAAGACTGTTTAGAATGTGTTTTTATTTCATAAGCGAATATCTTTTTACAAGTGCTAAATTTCAAGCCAGCAACCTTACTAAGACAGTCTAAATAGCCCTTCAATGCAGATAATGGCATTAGAATGGCAAAAGACTGTTTAGAATGTGTTTTTATTTCATAAGCGAATATCTTTTTACAAGTGCTAAATTTCAAGCCAGCAACCTTACTAAGACAGTCTAAATAGCCCTACAATGCAGATAATGGCATTAGAATGGCAAAAGACTGTTTAGAATGTGTTTTTATTTCATAAGCGAATATCTTTTTACAAGTGCTAAATTTCAAGCCAGCAACCTTACTATAGCCCTACAATGCAGATAATGGCATTAGAATGGCAAAAGACTGTTTAGAATGTGTTTTTATTTCATAAGCGAATATCTTTTTACAAGTGCTAAATTTCAAGCCTGCAACCTTACTATAGCCCTACAATGCAGATAATGGCATTAGAATGGCAAAAGACTGTTTAGAATGTGTTTTTATTTCATAAGCGAATATCTTTTTACAAGTGCTAAATTTCAAGCCAGCAACCTTACTAAGACAGTCTAAATAGCCCTACAATGCAGATAATGGCATTAGAATGGCAAAAGACTGTTTAGAATGTGTTTTTATTTCATAAGCGAATATCTTTTTACAAGTGCTAAATTTCAAGCCAGCAACCTTACTATAGCCCTACAATGCAGATAATGGCATTAGAATGGCAAAAGACTGTTTAGAATGTGTTTTTATTTCATAAGCGAATATCTTTTTACAAGTGCTAAATTTCAAGCCAGCAACCTTACTATAGCCCTACAATGCAGATAATGGCATTAGAATGGCAAAAGACTGTTTAGAATGTGTTTTTATTTCATAAGCGAATATCTTTTTACAAGTGCTAAATTTCAAGCCTGCAACCTTACTATAGCCCTACAATGCAGATAATGGCATTAGAATGGCAAAAGACTGTTTAGAATGTGTTTTTATTTCATAAGCGAATATCTTTTTACAAGTGCTAAATTTCAAGCCTGCAACCTTACTATAGCCCTACAATGCAGATAATGGCATTAGAATGGCAAAAGACTGTTTAGAATGTGTTTTTATTTCATAAGCGAATATCTTTTTACAAGTGCTAAATTTCAAGCCAGCAACCTTACTAAGACAGTCTAAATAGCCCTACAATGCAGATAATGGCATTAGAATGGCAAAAGACTGTTTAGAATGTGTTTTTATTTCATAAGCGAATATCTTTTTACAAGTGCTAAATTTCAAGCCAGCAACCTTACTAAGACAGTCTAAATAGCCCTTCAATGCAGATAATGGCATTAGAATGGCAAAAGACTGTTTAGAATGTGTTTTTATTTCATAAGCGAATATCTTTTTACAAGTGCTAAATTTCAAGCCAGCAACCTTACTAAGACAGTCTAAATAGCCCTACAATGCAGATAATGGCATTAGAATGGCAAAAGACTGTTTAGAATGTGTTTTTATTTCATAAGCGAATATCTTTTTACAAGTGCTAAATTTCAAGCCAGCAACCTTACTATAGCCCTACAATGCAGATAATGGCATTAGAATGGCAAAAGACTGTTTAGAATGTGTTTTTATTTCATAAGCGAATATCTTTTTACAAGTGCTAAATTTCAAGCCAGCAACCTTACTATAGCCCTACAATGCAGATAATGGCATTAGAATGGCAAAAGACTGTTTAGAATGTGTTTTTATTTCATAAGCGAATATCTTTTTACAAGTGCTAAATTTCAAGCCAGCAACCTTACTAAGACAGTCTAAATAGCCCTACAATGCAGATAATGGCATTAGAACGGCAAAAGACTGTTTAGAATGTGTTTTTATTTCATAAGCGAATATCTTTTTACAAGTGCTAAATTTCAAGCCAGCAACCTTACTAAGACAGTCTAAATAGCCCTACAATGCAGATAATGGCATTAGAATGGCAAAAGACTGTTTAGAATGTGTTTTTATTTAATAAGCGAATATCTTTTTACAAGTGCTAAATTTCAAGCCTGCAACCTTACTATAGCCCTACAATGCAGATAATGGCATTAGAATGGCAAAAGACTGTTTAGAATGTGTTTTTATTTCATAAGCGAATATCTTTTTACAAGTGCTAAATTTCAAGCCTGCAACCTTACTATAGCCCTACAATGCAGATAATGGCATTAGAATGGCAAAAGACTGTTTAGAATGTGTTTTTATTTCATAAGCGAATATCTTTTTACAAGTGCTAAATTTCAAGCCAGCAACCTTACTAAGACAGGTCTAAATAGCCCTACAATGCAGATAATGGCATTAGAATGGCAAAAGACTGTTTAGAATGTGTTTTTATTTCATAAGCGAATATCTTTTTACAAGTGCTAAATTTCAAGCCAGCAACCTTACTATAGCCCTACAATGCAGATAATGGCATTAGAATGGCAAAAGACTGTTTAGAATGTGTTTTTATTTCATAAGCGAATATCTTTTTACAAGTGCTAAATTTCAAGCCTGCAACCTTACTATAGCCCTACAATGCAGATAATGGCATTAGAATGGCAAAAGACTGTTTAGAATGTGTTTTTATTTCATAAGCGAATATCTTTTTACAAGTGCTAAATTTCAAGCCAGCAACCTTACTATCTAAATAGCCCTACAATGCAGATAATGGCATTAGAATGGCAAAAGACTGTTTAGAATGTGTTTTTATTTCATAAGCGAATATCTTTTTACAAGTGCTAAATTTCAAGCCAGCAACCTTACTATAGCCCTACAATGCAGATAATGGCATTAGAATGGCAAAAGACTGTTTAGAATGTGTTTTTATTTCATAAGCGAATATCTTTTTACAAGTGCTAAATTTCAAGCCAGCAACCTTACTAAGACAGTCTAAATAGCCCTACAATGCAGATAATGGCATTAGAATGGCAAAAGACTGTTTAGAATGTGTTTTTATTTCATAAGCGAATATCTTTTTACAAGTGCTAAGTTTCAAGCCAGCAACCTTACTAAGACAGTCTAAATAGCCCTACAATGCAGATAATGGCATTAGAATGGCAAAAGACTGTTTAGAATGTGTTTTTATTTCATAAGCGAATATCTTTTTACAAGTGCTAAATTTCAAGCCAGCAACCTTACTAAGACAGTCTAAATAGCCCTTCAATGCAGATAATGGCATTAGAATGGCAAAAGACTGTTTAGAATGTGTTTTTATTTCATAAGCGAATATCTTTTTACAAGTGCTAAATTTCAAGCCAGCAACCTTACTATAGCCCTACAATGCAGATAATGGCATTAGAATGGCAAAAGACTGTTTAGAATGTGTTTTTATTTCATAAGCGAATATCTTTTTACAAGTGCTAAATTTCAAGCCAGCAACCTTACTAAGACAGTCTAAATAGCCCTACAATGCAGATAATGGCATTAGAATGGCAAAAGACTGTTTAGAATGTGTTTTTATTTCATAAGCGAATATCTTTTTACAAGTGCTAAATTTCAAGCCAGCAACCTTACTATAAGCCCTACAATGCAGATAATGGCATTAGAATGGCAAAAGACTGTTTAGAATGTGTTTTTATTTCATAAGCGAATATCTTTTTACAAGTGCTAAATTTCAAGCCTGCAACCTTACTATAGCCCTACAATGCAGATAATGGCATTAGAATGGCAAACGACTGTTTAGAATGTGTTTTTATTTCATAAGCGAATATCTTTTTACAAGTGCTAAATTTCAAGCCAGCAACCTTACTATCTAAATAGCCCTACAATGCAGATAATGGCATTAGAATGGCAAAAGACTGTTTAGAATGTGTTTTTATTTCATAAGCGAATATCTTTTTACAAGTCCTAAATTTCAAGCCAGCAACCTTACTATAGCCCTACAATGCAGATAATGGCATTAGAATGGCAAAAGACTGTTTAGAATGTGTTTTTATTTCATAAGCGAATATCTTTTTACAAGTGCTAAATTTCAAGCCAGCAACCTTACTATAGCCCTACAATGCAGATAATGGCATTAGAATGGCAAAAGACTGTTTAGAATGTGTTTTTATTTCATAAGCGAATATCTTTTTACAAGTGCTAAATTTCAAGCCAGCAACCTTACTATAGCCCTACAATGCAGATAATGGCATTAGAATGGCAAAAGACTGTTTAGAATGTGTTTTTATTTCATAAGCGAATATCTTTTTACAAGTGCTAAATTTCAAGCCAGCAACCTTACTATAAGCCCTACAATGCAGATAATGGCATTAGAATGGCAAAAGACTGTTTAGAATGTGTTTTTATTTCATAAGCGAATATCTTTTTACAAGTGCTAAATTTCAAGCCTGCAACCTTACTATAGCCCTACAATGCAGATAATGGCATTAGAATGGCAAACGACTGTTTAGAATGTGTTTTTATTTCATAAGCGAATATCTTTTTACAAGTGCTAAATTTCAAGCCAGCAACCTTACTATCTAAATAGCCCTACAATGCAGATAATGGCATTAGAATGGCAAAAGACTGTTTAGAATGTGTTTTTATTTCATAAGCGAATATCTTTTTACAAGTCCTAAATTTCAAGCCAGCAACCTTACTATAGCCCTACAATGCAGATAATGGCATTAGAATGGCAAAAGACTGTTTAGAATGTGTTTTTATTTCATAAGCGAATATCTTTTTACAAGTGCTAAATTTCAAGCCAGCAACCTTACTATAGCCCTACAATGCAGATAATGGCATTAGAATGGCAAAAGACTGTTTAGAATGTGTTTTTATTTCATAAGCGAATATCTTTTTACAAGTGCTAAATTTCAAGCCAGCAACCTTACTATAGCCCTACAATGCAGATAATGGCATTAGAATGGCAAAAGACTGTTTAGAATGTGTTTTTATTTCATAAGCGAATATCTTTTTACAAGTGCTAAATTTCAAGCCTGCAACCTTACTATAGCCCTACAATGCAGATAATGGCATTAGAATGGCAAAAGACTGTTTAGAATGTGTTTTTATTTCATAAGCGAATATCTTTTTACAAGTCCTAAATTTCAAGCCAGCAACCTTACTATAGCCCTACAATGCAGATAATGGCATTAGAATGGCAAAAGACTGTTTAGAATGTGTTTTTATTTCATAAGCGAATATCTTTTTACAAGTGCTAAATTTCAAGCCAGCAACCTTACTATAGCCCTACAATGCAGATAATGGCATTAGAATGGCAAAAGACTGTTTAGAATGTGTTTTTATTTCATAAGCGAATATCTTTTTACAAGTGCTAAATTTCAAGCCAGCAACCTTACTATAGCCCTACAATGCAGATAATGGCATTAGAATGGCAAAAGACTGTTTAGAATGTGTTTTTATTTCATAAGCGAATATCTTTTTACAAGTGCTAAATTTCAAGCCAGCAACCTTACTATAGCCCTACAATGCAGATAATGGCATTAGAATGGCAAAAGACTGTTTAGAATGTGTTTTTATTTCATAAGCGAATATCTTTTTACAAGTGCTAAATTTCAAGCCAGCAACCTTACTAAGACAGTCTAAATAGCCCTACAATGCAGATAATGGCATTAGAACGGCAAAAGACTGTTTAGAATGTGTTTTTATTTCATAAGCGAATATCTTTTTACAAGTGCTAAATTTCAAGCCAGCAACCTTACTAAGACAGTCTAAATAGCCCTACAATGCAGATAATGGCATTAGAATGGCAAAAGACTGTTTAGAATGTGTTTTTATTTAATAAGCGAATATCTTTTTACAAGTGCTAAATTTCAAGCCTGCAACCTTACTATAGCCCTACAATGCAGATAATGGCATTAGAATGGCAAAAGACTGTTTAGAATGTGTTTTTATTTCATAAGCGAATATCTTTTTACAAGTGCTAAATTTCAAGCCTGCAACCTTACTATAGCCCTACAATGCAGATAATGGCATTAGAATGGCAAAAGACTGTTTAGAATGTGTTTTTATTTCATAAGCGAATATCTTTTTACAAGTGCTAAATTTCAAGCCAGCAACCTTACTAAGACAGGTCTAAATAGCCCTACAATGCAGATAATGGCATTAGAATGGCAAAAGACTGTTTAGAATGTGTTTTTATTTCATAAGCGAATATCTTTTTACAAGTGCTAAATTTCAAGCCAGCAACCTTACTATAGCCCTACAATGCAGATAATGGCATTAGAATGGCAAAAGACTGTTTAGAATGTGTTTTTATTTCATAAGCGAATATCTTTTTACAAGTGCTAAATTTCAAGCCTGCAACCTTACTATAGCCCTACAATGCAGATAATGGCATTAGAATGGCAAAAGACTGTTTAGAATGTGTTTTTATTTCATAAGCGAATATCTTTTTACAAGTGCTAAATTTCAAGCCAGCAACCTTACTATCTAAATAGCCCTACAATGCAGATAATGGCATTAGAATGGCAAAAGACTGTTTAGAATGTGTTTTTATTTCATAAGCGAATATCTTTTTACAAGTGCTAAATTTCAAGCCAGCAACCTTACTATAGCCCTACAATGCAGATAATGGCATTAGAATGGCAAAAGACTGTTTAGAATGTGTTTTTATTTCATAAGCGAATATCTTTTTACAAGTGCTAAATTTCAAGCCTGCAACCTTACTATAGCCCTACAATGCAGATAATGGCATTAGAATGGCAAAAGACTGTTTAGAATGTGTTTTTATTTCATAAGCGAATATCTTTTTACAAGTGCTAAATTTCAAGCCAGCAACCTTACTATAGCCCTACAATGCAGATAATGGCATTAGAATGGCAAAAGACTGTTTAGAATGTGTTTTTATTTCATAAGCGAATATCTTTTTACAAGTGCTAAATTTCAAGCCAGCAACCTTACTAAGACAGTCTAAATAGCCCTACAATGCAGATAATGGCATTAGAATGGCAAAAGACTGTTTAGAATGTGTTTTTATTTCATAAGCGAATATCTTTTTACAAGTGCTAAGTTTCAAGCCAGCAACCTTACTAAGACAGTCTAAATAGCCCTACAATGCAGATAATGGCATTAGAATGGCAAAAGACTGTTTAGAATGTGTTTTTATTTCATAAGCGAATATCTTTTTACAAGTGCTAAATTTCAAGCCAGCAACCTTACTAAGACAGTCTAAATAGCCCTTCAATGCAGATAATGGCATTAGAATGGCAAAAGACTGTTTAGAATGTGTTTTTATTTCATAAGCGAATATCTTTTTACAAGTGCTAAATTTCAAGCCAGCAACCTTACTATAGCCCTACAATGCAGATAATGGCATTAGAATGGCAAAAGACTGTTTAGAATGTGTTTTTATTTCATAAGCGAATATCTTTTTACAAGTGCTAAATTTCAAGCCAGCAACCTTACTAAGACAGTCTAAATAGCCCTACAATGCAGATAATGGCATTAGAATGGCAAAAGACTGTTTAGAATGTGTTTTTATTTCATAAGCGAATATCTTTTTACAAGTGCTAAATTTCAAGCCAGCAACCTTACTATAAGCCCTACAATGCAGATAATGGCATTAGAATGGCAAAAGACTGTTTAGAATGTGTTTTTATTTCATAAGCGAATATCTTTTTACAAGTGCTAAATTTCAAGCCTGCAACCTTACTATAGCCCTACAATGCAGATAATGGCATTAGAATGGCAAACGACTGTTTAGAATGTGTTTTTATTTCATAAGCGAATATCTTTTTACAAGTGCTAAATTTCAAGCCAGCAACCTTACTATCTAAATAGCCCTACAATGCAGATAATGGCATTAGAATGGCAAAAGACTGTTTAGAATGTGTTTTTATTTCATAAGCGAATATCTTTTTACAAGTCCTAAATTTCAAGCCAGCAACCTTACTATAGCCCTACAATGCAGATAATGGCATTAGAATGGCAAAAGACTGTTTAGAATGTGTTTTTATTTCATAAGCGAATATCTTTTTACAAGTGCTAAGTTTCAAGCCAGCAACCTTACTAAGACAGTCTAAATAGCCCTACAATGCAGATAATGGCATTAGAATGGCAAAAGACTGTTTAGAATGTGTTTTTATTTCATAAGCGAATATCTTTTTACAAGTGCTAAATTTCAAGCCAGCAACCTTACTAAGACAGTCTAAATAGCCCTTCAATGCAGATAATGGCATTAGAATGGCAAAAGACTGTTTAGAATGTGTTTTTATTTCATAAGCGAATATCTTTTTACAAGTGCTAAATTTCAAGCCAGCAACCTTACTATAGCCCTACAATGCAGATAATGGCATTAGAATGGCAAAAGACTGTTTAGAATGTGTTTTTATTTCATAAGCGAATATCTTTTTACAAGTGCTAAATTTCAAGCCAGCAACCTTACTAAGACAGTCTAAATAGCCCTACAATGCAGATAATGGCATTAGAATGGCAAAAGACTGTTTAGAATGTGTTTTTATTTCATAAGCGAATATCTTTTTACAAGTGCTAAATTTCAAGCCAGCAACCTTACTATAAGCCCTACAATGCAGATAATGGCATTAGAATGGCAAAAGACTGTTTAGAATGTGTTTTTATTTCATAAGCGAATATCTTTTTACAAGTGCTAAATTTCAAGCCTGCAACCTTACTATAGCCCTACAATGCAGATAATGGCATTAGAATGGCAAACGACTGTTTAGAATGTGTTTTTATTTCATAAGCGAATATCTTTTTACAAGTGCTAAATTTCAAGCCAGCAACCTTACTATCTAAATAGCCCTACAATGCAGATAATGGCATTAGAATGGCAAAAGACTGTTTAGAATGTGTTTTTATTTCATAAGCGAATATCTTTTTACAAGTGCTAAATTTCAAGCCAGCAACCTTACTATAAGCCCTACAATGCAGATAATGGCATTAGAATGGCAAAAGACTGTTTAGAATGTGTTTTTATTTCATAAGCGAATATCTTTTTACAAGTGCTAAATTTCAAGCCAGCAACCTTACTATAGCCCTACAATGCAGATAATGGCATTAGAATGGCAAACGACTGTTTAGAATGTGTTTTTATTTCATAAGCGAATATCTTTTTACAAGTGCTAAATTTCAAGCCAGCAACCTTACTATCTAAATAGCCCTACAATGCAGATAATGGCATTAGAATGGCAAAAGACTGTTTAGAATGTGTTTTTATTTCATAAGCGAATATCTTTTTACAAGTCCTAAATTTCAAGCCAGCAACCTTACTATAGCCCTACAATGCAGATAATGGCATTAGAATGGCAAAAGACTGTTTAGAATGTGTTTTTATTTCATAAGCGAATATCTTTTTACAAGTGCTAAATTTCAAGCCAGCAACCTTACTATAGCCCTACAATGCAGATAATGGCATTAGAATGGCAAAAGACTGTTTAGAATGTGTTTTTATTTCATAAGCGAATATCTTTTTACAAGTGCTAAATTTCAAGCCAGCAACCTTACTATAGCCCTACAATGCAGATAATGGCATTAGAATGGCAAAAGACTGTTTAGAATGTGTTTTTATTTCATAAGCGAATATCTTTTTACAAGTGCTAAATTTCAAGCCTGCAACCTTACTATAGCCCTACAATGCAGATAATGGCATTAGAATGGCAAAAGACTGTTTAGAATGTGTTTTTATTTCATAAGCGAATATCTTTTTAAAAGTCCTAAATTTCAAGCCAGCAACCTTACTATAGCCCTACAATGCAGATAATGGCATTAGAATGGCAAAAGACTGTTTAGAATGTGTTTTTATTTCATAAGCGAATATCTTTTTACAAGTGCTAAATTTCAAGCCAGCAACCTTACTATAGCCCTACAATGCAGATAATGGCATTAGAATGGCAAAAGACTGTTTAGAATGTGTTTTTATTTCATAAGCGAATATCTTTTTACAAGTGCTAAATTTCAAGCCAGCAACCTTACTATAGCCCTACAATGCAGATAATGGCATTAGAATGGCAAAAGACTGTTTAGAATGTGTTTTTATTTCATAAGCGAATATCTTTTTACAAGTGCTAAATTTCAAGCCTGCAACCTTACTATAGCCCTACAATGCAGATAATGGCATTAGAATGGCAAAAGACTGTTTAGAATGTGTTTTTATTTCATAAGCGAATATCTTTTTACAAGTGCTAAATTTCAAGCCAGCAACCTTACTATAGCCCTACAATGCAGATAATGGCATTAGAATGGCAAAAGACTGTTTAGAATGTGTTTTTATTTCATAAGCGAATATCTTTTTACAAGTGCTAAATTTCAAGCCAGCAACCTTACTAAGACAGTCTAAATAGCCCTACAATGCAGATAATGGCATTAGAATGGCAAAAGACTGTTTAGAATGTGTTTTTATTTCATAAGCGAATATCTTTTTACAAGTGCTAAATTTCAAGCCAGCAACCTTACTAAGACAGTCTAAATAGCCCTACAATGCAGATAATGGCATTAGAATGGCAAAAGACTGTTTAGAATGTGTTTTTATTTCATAAGCGAATATCTTTTTACAAGTGCTAAATTTCAAGCCAGCAACCTTACTAAGACAGTCTAAATAGCCCTTCAATGCAGATAATGGCATTAGAATGGCAAAAGACTGTTTAGAATGTGTTTTTATTGAATATGCTTTTTAACAAAGGCTAAATTTTCAAGCCAGCAACCTTACTATAGGCCCTCTACAATGCAGATAAGGGCTATGGCAAAAGACTGTTTAGAATGTGTTTTTATTTCATAAGCGAATATCTTTTTACAAGTGCTAAATTTCAAGCCAGCAACCTTACTAAGACAGTCTAAAGCCCTACAATGCAGATAATGGCATTAGAATGGCAAAAGACTGTTTAGAATGTGTTTTTATTTCATAAGCGAATATCTTTTTACAAGTGCTAAATTTCAAGCCAGCAACCTTACTAAGACAGTCTAAATAGCCCTACAATGCAGATAATGGCATTAGAATGGCAAAAGACTGTTTAGAATGTGTTTTTATTTCATAAGCGAATATCTTTTTACAAGTGCTAAATTTCAAGCCTGCAACCTTACTATAGCCCTACAATGCAGATAATGGCATTAGAATGGCAAAAGACTGTTTAGAATGTGTTTTTATTTCATAAGCGAATATCTTTTTACAAGTGCTAAATTTCAAGCCTGCAACCTTACTATAGCCCTACAATGCAGATAATGGCATTAGAATGGCAAAGACTGTTAGAATGTGTTTTTATTTCATAAGGCGAATATCTTTTTACAAGTGCTAAATTTCAAGCCAGCAACCTTACTAAGACAGTCTAAATAGCCCTACAATGCAGATAATGGCATTAGAATGGCAAAAGACTGTTTAGAATGTGTTTTTATTTCATAAGCGAATATCTTTTTACAAGTGCTAAATTTCAAGCCAGCAACCTTACTAAGGTCTAAATAGCCCTTCAATGCAGATAATGGCATTAGAATGGCAAAAGACTGTTTAGAATGTGTTTTTATTTCATAAGCGAATATCTTTTTACAAGTGCTAAATTTCAAGCCAGCAACCTTACTAAGACAGTCTAAATAGCCCTACAATGCAGATAATGGCATTAGAATGGCAAAAGACTGTTAGAATGTGTTTTTATTTCATAAGCGAATATCTTTTTACAAGTGCTAAATTTCAAGCCAGCAACCTTACTATAGCCCTACAATGCAGATAATGGCATTAGAATGGCAAAAGACTGTTTAGAATGTGTTTTTATTTCATAAGCGAATATCTTTTTACAAGTGCTAAATTTCAAGCCAGCAACTTACTATAGCCCTACAATGCAGATAATGGCATTAGAACGGCAAAAGACTGTTTAGAATGTGTTTTTATTTCATAAGCGAATATCTTTTTACAAGTGCTAAATTTCAAGCCAGCAACCTTACTAAGACAGTCTAAATAGCCCTACAATGCAGATAATGGCATTAGAACGGCAAAAGACTGTTTAGAATGTGTTTTTATTTCATAAGCGAATATCTTTTTACAAGTGCTAAATTTCAAGCCTGCAACCTTACTATAGCCCTACAATGCAGATAATGGCATTAGAATGGCAAAAGACTGTTTAGAATGTGTTTTTATTTCATAAGCGAATATCTTTTTTACAAGTGCTAAATTTCAAGCCTGCAACCTTACTATAGCCCTACAATGCAGATAATGGCATTAGAATGGCAAAAGACTGTTTAGAATGTGTTTTTATTTCATAAGCGAATATCTTTTTACAAGTGCTAAATTTCAAGCCAGCAACCTTACTAAGACAGTCTAAATAGCCCTACAATGCAGATAATGGCATTAGAATGGCAAAAGACTGTTTAGAATGTGTTTTTATTTCATAAGCGAATATCTTTTTACAAGTGCTAAATTTCAAGCCAGCAACCTTACTATAGCCCTACA
The DNA here is from genome assembly GCF_963971535.1 of Notolepis coatsorum. Classification (NCBI taxonomy): domain Eukaryota; kingdom Metazoa; phylum Chordata; class Actinopteri; order Aulopiformes; family Paralepididae; genus Notolepis; species Notolepis coatsorum. Next base: position 54,594 of record NW_028173482.1, read on the forward strand.
ATGCAGATAATGGCATTAGAATGGCAAAAGACTGTTTAGCACGTGTTTTTATTTCATAAGCGAATATCTTTTTACAAGTGCTAAATTTCAAGCCAGCAACCTTACTATAGCCCTACAATGCAGATAATGGCATTAGAATGGCAAAAGACTGTTTAGAATGTGTTTTTATTTCATAAGCGAATATCTTTTTACAAGTGCTAAATTTCAAGCCAGCAACCTTACTATAGCCCTACAATGCAGATAATGGCATTAGAATGGCAAAAGACTGTTTAGAATGTGTTTTTATTTCATAAGCGAATATCTTTTTACAAGTGCTAAATTTCAAGCCAGCAACCTTACTATGCCCTACAATGCAGATAATGGCATTAGAATGGCAAAAGACTGTTTAGAATGTGTTTTTATTTCATAAGCGAATATCTTTTTACAAGTGCTAAATTTCAAGCCAGCAACCTTACTATAGCCCTACAATGCAGATAATGGCATTAGAATGGCAAAAGACTGTTTAGAATGTGTTTTTATTTCATAAGCGAATATCTTTTTACAAGTGCTAAATTTCAAGCCAGCAACCTTACTAATAGCCCTACAATGCAGATAATGGCATTAGAATGGCAAAAGACTGTTTAGAATGTGTTTTTATTTCATAAGCGAATATCTTTTTACAAGTGCTAAATTTCAAGCCAGCAACCTTACTAGACAGTCTAAATAGCCCTACAATGCAGATAATGGCATTAGAATGGCAAAAGACTGTTTAGAATGTGTTTTATTTCATAAGCGAATATCTTTTTACAAGTGCTAAATTTCAAGCCAGCAACCTTACTAAGACAGTCTAAATAGCCCTACAATGCAGATAATGGCATTAGAATGGCAAAAGACTGTTTAGAATGTGTTTTTATTTCATAAGCGAATATCTTTTTACAAGTGCTAAATTTCAAGCCAGCAACCTTACTATAGCCCTACAATGCAGATAATGGCATTAGAATGGCAAAAGACTGTTTAGAATGTGTTTTTATTTCATAAGCGAATATCTTTTTACAAGTGCTAAATTTCAAGCCAGCAACCTTACTAAGACAGTCTAAATAGCCCTACAATGCAGATAATGGCATTAGAATGGCAAAAGACTGTTTAGAATGTGTTTTTATTTCATAAGCGAATATCTTTTTACAAGTGCTAAATTTCAAGCCAGCAACCTTACTATAGCCCTACAATGCAGATAATGGCATTAGAATGGCAAAAGACTGTTTAGAATGTGTTTTTATTTCATAAGCGAATATCTTTTTACAAGTGCTAAATTTCAAGCCTGCAACCTTACTAAACAGTCTAAATAGCCCTACAATGCAGATAATGGCATTAGAATGGCAAAAGACTGTTTAGAATGTGTTTTTATTTCATAAGCGAATATCTTTTTACAAGTGCTAAATTTCAAGCCAGCAACCTTACTATAGCCCTACAATGCAGATAATGGCATTAGAATGGCAAAAGACTGTTTAGAATGTGTTTTTATTTCATAAGCGAATATCTTTTTACAAGTGCTAAATTTCAAGCCAGCAACCTTACTAAGACAGTCTAAATAGCCCTACAATGCAGATAATGGCATTAGAATGGCAAAAGACTGTTTAGAATGTGTTTTTATTTCATAAGCGAATATCTTTTTACAAGTGCTAAATTTCAAGCCAGCAACCCTTACTATAGCCCTACAATGCAGATAATGGCATTAGAATGGCAAAAGACTGTTTAGAATGTGTTTTATTTCATAAGCGAATATCTTTTTACAAGTGCTAAATTTCAAGCCTGCAACTTAGCTATAGCCCTACAATGCAGATAATGGCATTAGAATGGCAAAAGACTGTTTAGAATGTGTTTTTATTTCATAAGCGAATATCTTTTTACAAGTGCTAAATTTCAAGCCAGCAACCTTACTATAAGCCCTACAATGCAGATAATGGCATTAGAATGGCAAAAGACTGTTTAGAATGTGTTTTTATTTCATAAGCGAATATCTTTTTACAAGTGCTAAATTTCAAGCCAGCAACCTTACTAAGACAGTCTAAATAGCCCTACAATGCAGATAATGGCATTAGAATGGCAAAAGACTGTTTAGAATGTGTTTTTATTTCATAAGCGAATATCTTTTTACAAGTGCTAAATTTCAAGCAGCAACCTTACTAAGACAGTCTAAATAGCCCTACAATGCAGATAATGGCATTAGAATGGCAAAAGACTGTTTAGAATGTGTTTTTATTTCATAAGCGAATATCTTTTTACAAGTGCTAAATTTCAAGCCAGCAACCTTACTATAGCCCTACAATGCAGATAATGGCATTAGAATGGCAAAAGACTGTTTAGAATGTGTTTTTATTTCATAAGCGAATATCTTTTTACAAGTGCTAAATTTCAAGCCAGCAACCTTACTCTAAATAGCCCTACAATGCAGATAATGGCATTAGAATGGCAAAAGACTGTTTAGAATGTGTTTTTATTTCATAAGCGAATATCTTTTTACAAGTGCTAAATTTCAAGCCAGCAACCTTACTATAGCCCTACAATGCAGATAATGGCATTAGAATGGCAAAAGACTGTTTAGAATGTGTTTTTATTTCATAAGCGAATATCTTTTTACAAGTGCTAAATTTCAAGCCAGCAACTTAACTATAGCCCTACAATGCAGATAATGGCATTAGAATGGCAAAAGACTGTTTAGAATGTGTTTTTATTTCATAAGCGAATATCTTTTTACAAGTGCTAAATTTCAAGCCAGCAACTTACTATAGCCCTACAATGCAGATAATGGCATTAGAATGGCAAAAGACTGTTTAGAATGTGTTTTTATTTCATAAGCGAATATCTTTTTACAAGTGCTAAATTTCAAGCCAGCAACCTTACTAAGCCCTACAATGCAGATAATGGCATTAGAATGGCAAAAGACTGTTTAGAATGTGTTTTTATTTCATAAGCGAATATCTTTTTACAAGTGCTAAATTTCAAGCCAGCAACCTTACTAAGACAGTCTAAATAGCCCTACAATGCAGATAATGGCATTAGAATGGCAAAAGACTGTTTAGAATGTGTTTTTATTTCATAAGCGAATATCTTTTTACAAGTGCTAAATTTCAAGCCAGCAACCTTACTAAGACAGTCTAATAGCCCTACAATGCAGATAATGGCATTAGAATGGCAAAAGACTGTTTAGAATGTGTTTTTATTTCATAAGCGAATATCTTTTTACAAGTGCTAAATTTCAAGCCAGCAACCTTACTATAGCCCTACAATGCAGATAATGGCATTAGAATGGCAAAAGACTGTTTAGAATGTGTTTTTATTTCATAAGCGAATATCTTTTTACAAGTGCTAAATTTCAAGCCAGCAACCTTACTAAGACAGTCTAAATAGCCCTACAATGCAGATAATGGCATTAGAATGGCAAAAGACTGTTTAGAATGTGTTTTTATTTCATAAGCGAATATCTTTTTACAAGTGCTAAATTTCAAGCCAGCAACCTCTATAGCCCTACAATGCAGATAATGGCATTAGAATGGCAAAAGACTGTTTAGAATGTGTTTTTATTTCATAAGCGAATATCTTTTTACAAGTGCTAAATTTCAAGCCTGCAACCTTACTATAGCCCTACAATGCAGATAATGGCATTAGAATGGCAAAAGACTGTTTAGAATGTGTTTTTATTTCATAAGCGAATATCTTTTTACAAGTGCTAAATTTCAAGCCTGCAACCTTACTATAGCCCTACAATGCAGATAATGGCATTAGAATGGCAAAAGACTGTTTAGAATGTGTTTTTATTTCATAAGCGAATATCTTTTTACAAGTGCTAAATTTCAAGCCAGCAACCTTACTATAGCCCTACAATGCAGATAATGGCATTAGAATGGCAAAAGACTGTTTAGAATGTGTTTTTATTTCATAAGCGAATATCTTTTTACAAGTGCTAAATTTCAAGCCAGCAACCTTACTAAGACAGTCTAAATAGCCCTACAATGCAGATAATGGCATTAGAATGGCAAAAGACTGTTTAGAATGTGTTTTTATTTCATAAGCGAATATCTTTTTACAAGTGCTAAATTTCAAGCCAGCAACCTTACTATAGCCCTACAATGCAGATAATGGCATTAGAATGGCAAAAGACTGTTTAGAATGTGTTTTTATTTCATAAGCGAATATCTTTTTACAAGTGCTAAATTTCAAGCCTGCAACCTTACTATAGCCCTACAATGCAGATAATGGCATTAGAATGGCAAAAGACTGTTTAGAATGTGTTTTTATTTCATAAGCGAATATCTTTTTACAAGTGCTAAATTTCAAGCCAGCAACCTTACTATAGCCCTACAATGCAGATAATGGCATTAGAATGGCAAAAGACTGTTTAGAATGTGTTTTTATTTCATAAGCGAATATCTTTTTACAAGTGCTAAATTTCAAGCCAGCAACCTTACTAAGACAGTCTAAATAGCCCTACAATGCAGATAATGGCATTAGAATGGCAAAAGACTGTTTAGAATGTGTTTTTATTTCATAAGCGAATATCTTTTTACAAGTGCTAAATTTCAAGTCAGCAACCTTACTAAGAGTAAATAGCCCTACAATGCAGATAATGGCATTAGAATGGCAAAAGACTGTTTAGAATGTGTTTTTATTTCATAAGCGAATATCTTTTTACAAGTGCTAAATTTCAAGCCAGCAACCTTACTATAGCCCTACAATGCAGATAATGGCATTAGAATGGCAAAAGACTGTTTAGAATGTGTTTTTATTTCATAAGCGAATATCTTTTTACAAGTGCTAAATTTCAAGCCAGCAACCTTACTAAGACAGTCTAAATAGCCCTACAATGCAGATAATGGCATTAGAATGGCAAAAGACTGTTTAGAATGTGTTTTTATTTCATAAGCGAATATCTTTTTACAAGTGCTAAATTTCAAGCCTGCAACCTTACTATAGCCCTACAATGCAGATAATGGCATTAGAATGGCAAAAGACTGTTTAGAATGTGTTTTTATTTCATAAGCGAATATCTTTTTACAAGTGCTAAATTTCAAGCCTGCAACCTTACTATAGCCCTACAATGCAGATAATGGCATTAGAATGGCAAAAGACTGTTTAGAATGTGTTTTTATTTCATAAGCGAATATCTTTTTACAAGTGCTAAATTTCAAGCCAGCAACCTTACTATAGCCCTACAATGCAGATAATGGCATTAGAATGGCAAAAGACTGTTTAGAATGTGTTTTTATTTCATAAGCGAATATCTTTTTACAAGTGCTAAATTTCAAGCCAGCAACCTTACTAAGACAGTCTAAATAGCCCTACAATGCAGATAATGGCATTAGAATGGCAAAAGACTGTTTAGAATGTGTTTTTATTTCATAAGCGAATATCTTTTTACAAGTGCTAAATTTCAAGCCAGCAACCTTACTATAAGCCCTACAATGCAGATAATGGCATTAGAATGGCAAAAGACTGTTTAGAATGTGTTTTTATTTCATAAGCGAATATCTTTTTACAAGTGCTAAATTTCAAGCCAGCAACCTTACTAAGACAGTCTAAATAGCCCTACAATGCAGATAATGGCATTAGAATGGCAAAAGACTGTTTAGAATGTGTTTTTATTTCATAAGCGAATATCTTTTTACAAGTGCTAAATTTCAAGCCAGCAACCTTACTAAGACAGTCTAAATAGCCCTTCAATGCAGATAATGGCATTAGAATGGCAAAAGACTGTTTAGAATGTGTTTTTATTTCATAAGCGAATATCTTTTTACAAGTGCTAAATTTCAAGCCAGCAACCTTACTATAGCCCTACAATGCAGATAATGGCATTAGAATGGCAAAAGACTGTTTAGAATGTGTTTTTATTTCATAAGCGAATATCTTTTTACAAGTGCTAAATTTCAAGCCAGCAACCTTACTAAGACAGTCTAAATAGCCCTACAATGCAGATAATGGCATTAGAATGGCAAAAGACTGTTTAGAATGTGTTTTTATTTCATAAGCGAATATCTTTTTACAAGTGCTAAATTTCAAGCCAGCAACCTTACTATAGCCCTACAATGCAGATAATGGCATTAGAATGGCAAAAGACTGTTTAGAATGTGTTTTTATTTCATAAGCGAAAATATCTTTTTACAAGTGCTAAATTTCAAGCCAGCAACCTTACTATAGCCCTACAATGCAGATAATGGCATTAGAATGGCAAAAGACTGTTTAGAATGTGTTTTTATTTCATAAGCGAATATCTTTTTACAAGTGCTAAATTTCAAGCCTGCAACCTTACTATAGCCCTACAATGCAGATAATGGCATTAGAATGGCAAAAGACTGTTTAGAATGTGTTTTTATTTCATAAGCGAATATCTTTTTACAAGTGCTAAATTTCAAGCCAGCAACCTTACTATAGCCCTACAATGCAGATAATGGCATTAGAATGGCAAAAGACTGTTTAGAATGTGTTTTTATTTCATAAGCGAATATCTTTTTACAAGTGCTAAATTTCAAGCCAGCAACCTTACTAGACAGTCTAATAGCCCTACAATGCAGATAATGGCATTAGAATGGCAAAAGACTGTTTAGAATGTGTTTTTATTTCATAAGCGAATATCTTTTTACAAGTGCTAAATTTCAAGCCAGCAACCTTACTAAGACAGTCTAAATAGCCCTTCAATGCAGATAATGGCATTAGAATGGCAAAAGACTGTTTAGAATGTGTTTTTATTTCATAAGCGAATATCTTTTTACAAGTGCTAAATTTCAAGCCAGCAACCTTACTATAGCCCTACAATGCAGATAATGGCATTAGAATGGCAAAAGACTGTTTAGAATGTGTTTTTATTTCATAAGCGAATATCTTTTTACAAGTGCTAAATTTCAAGCCAGCAACCTTACTAAGACAGTCTAAATAGCCCTACAATGCAGATAATGGCATTAGAATGGCAAAAGACTGTTTAGAATGTGTTTTTATTTCATAAGCGAATATCTTTTTACAAGTGCTAAATTTCAAGCCAGCAACCTTACTATAGCCCTACAATGCAGATAATGGCATTAGAATGGCAAAAGACTGTTTAGAATGTGTTTTTATTTCATAAGCGAATATCTTTTTACAAGTGCTAAATTTCAAGCCTGCAACCTTACTATAGCCCTACAATGCAGATAATGGCATTAGAATGGCAAAAGACTGTTTAGAATGTGTTTTTATTTCATAAGCGAATATCTTTTTACAAGTGCTAAATTTCAAGCCTGCAACCTTACTATAGCCCTACAATGCAGATAATGGCATTAGAATGGCAAAAGACTGTTTAGAATGTGTTTTTATTTCATAAGCGAATATCTTTTTACAAGTGCTAAATTTCAAGCCAGCAACCTTACTATAGCCCTACAATGCAGATAATGGCATTAGAATGGCAAAAGACTGTTTAGAATGTGTTTTTATTTCATAAGCGAATATCTTTTTACAAGTGCTAAATTTCAAGCCAGCAACCTTACTAAGACAGTCTAAATAGCCCTACAATGCAGATAATGGCATTAGAATGGCAAAAGACTGTTTAGAATGTGTTTTTATTTCATAAGCGAATATCTTTTTACAAGTGCTAAATTTCAAGCCAGCAACCTTACTATAGCCCTACAATGCAGATAATGGCATTAGAATGGCAAAAGACTGTTTAGAATGTGTTTTTATTTCATAAGCGAATATCTTTTTACAAGTGCTAAATTTCAAGCCTGCAACCTTACTATAGCCCTACAATGCAGATAATGGCATTAGAATGGCAAAAGACTGTTTAGAATGTGTTTTTATTTCATAAGCGAATATCTTTTTACAAGTGCTAAATTTCAAGCCAGCAACCTTACTATAGCCCTACAATGCAGATAATGGCATTAGAATGGCAAAAGACTGTTTAGAATGTGTTTTTATTTCATAAGCGAATATCTTTTTACAAGTGCTAAATTTCAAGCCAGCAACCTTACTAAGACAGTCTAAATAGCCCTACAATGCAGATAATGGCATTAGAATGGCAAAAGACTGTTTAGAATGTGTTTTTATTTCATAAGCGAATATCTTTTTACAAGTGCTAAATTTCAAGTCAGCAACCTTACTAAGACAGTCTAAATAGCCCTTCAATGCAGATAATGGCATTAGAATGGCAAAAGACTGTTTAGAATGTGTTTTTATTTCATAAGCGAATATCTTTTTACAAGTGCTAAATTTCAAGCCAGCAACCTTACTATAGCCCTACAATGCAGATAATGGCATTAGAATGGCAAAAGACTGTTTAGAATGTGTTTTTATTTCATAAGCGAATATCTTTTTACAAGTGCTAAATTTCAAGCCAGCAACCTTACTAAGACAGTCTAAATAGCCCTACAATGCAGATAATGGCATTAGAATGGCAAAAGACTGTTTAGAATGTGTTTTATTTCATAAGCGAATATCTTTTTACAAGTGCTAAATTTCAAGCCTGCAACCTTACTATAGCCCTACAATGCAGATAATGGCATTAGAATGGCAAAAGACTGTTTAGAATGTGTTTTTATTTCATAAGCGAATATCTTTTTACAAGTGCTAAATTTCAAGCCTGCAACCTTACTATAGCCCTACAATGCAGATAATGGCATTAGAATGGCAAAAGACTGTTTAGAATGTGTTTTTATTTCATAAGCGAATATCTTTTTACAAGTGCTAAATTTCAAGCCAGCAACCTTACTATAGCCCTACAATGCAGATAATGGCATTAGAATGGCAAAAGACTGTTTAGAATGTGTTTTTATTTCATAAGCGAATATCTTTTTACAAGTGCTAAATTTCAAGCCAGCAACCTTACTAAGACAGTCTAAATAGCCCTACAATGCAGATAATGGCATTAGAATGGCAAAAGACTGTTTAGAATGTGTTTTTATTTCATAAGCGAATATCTTTTTACAAGTGCTAAATTTCAAGCCAGCAACCTTACTATAAGCCCTACAATGCAGATAATGGCATTAGAATGGCAAAAGACTGTTTAGAATGTGTTTTTATTTCATAAGCGAATATCTTTTTACAAGTGCTAAATTTCAAGCCAGCAACCTTACTAAGACAGTCTAAATAGCCCTACAATGCAGATAATGGCATTAGAATGGCAAAAGACTGTTTAGAATGTGTTTTTATTTCATAAGCGAATATCTTTTTACAAGTGCTAAATTTCAAGCCAGCAACCTTACTAAGACAGTCTAAATAGCCCTTCAATGCAGATAATGGCATTAGAATGGCAAAAGACTGTTTAGAATGTGTTTTTATTTCATAAGCGAATATCTTTTTACAAGTGCTAAATTTCAAGCCAGCAACCTTACTATAGCCCTACAATGCAGATAATGGCATTAGAATGGCAAAAGACTGTTTAGAATGTGTTTTTATTTCATAAGCGAATATCTTTTTACAAGTGCTAAATTTCAAGCCAGCAACCTTACTAAGACAGTCTAAATAGCCCTACAATGCAGATAATGGCATTAGAATGGCAAAAGACTGTTTAGAATGTGTTTTTATTTCATAAGCGAATATCTTTTTACAAGTGCTAAATTTCAAGCCAGCAACCTTACTATAGCCCTACAATGCAGATAATGGCATTAGAATGGCAAAAGACTGTTTAGAATGTGTTTTTATTTCATAAGCGAATATCTTTTTACAAGTGCTAAATTTCAAGCCAGCAACCTTACTATAGCCCTACAATGCAGATAATGGCATTAGAATGGCAAAAGACTGTTTAGAATGTGTTTTTATTTCATAAGCGAATATCTTTTTACAAGTGCTAAATTTCAAGCCTGCAACCTTACTATAGCCCTACAATGCAGATAATGGCATTAGAATGGCAAAAGACTGTTTAGAATGTGTTTTTATTTCATAAGCGAATATCTTTTTACAAGTGCTAAATTTCAAGCCAGCAACCTTACTATAGCCCTACAATGCAGATAATGGCATTAGAATGGCAAAAGACTGTTTAGAATGTGTTTTTATTTCATAAGCGAATATCTTTTTACAAGTGCTAAATTTCAAGCCAGCAACCTTACTAAGACAGTCTAAATAGCCCTACAATGCAGATAATGGCATTAGAATGGCAAAAGACTGTTTAGAATGTGTTTTTATTTCATAAGCGAATATCTTTTTACAAGTGCTAAATTTCAAGCCAGCAACCTTACTAAGACAGTCTAAATAGCCCTTCAATGCAGATAATGGCATTAGAATGGCAAAAGACTGTTTAGAATGTGTTTTTATTTCATAAGCGAATATCTTTTTACAAGTGCTAAATTTCAAGCCAGCAACCTTACTATAGCCCTACAATGCAGATAATGGCATTAGAATGGCAAAAGACTGTTTAGAATGTGTTTTTATTTCATAAGCGAATATCTTTTTACAAGTGCTAAATTTCAAGCCAGCAACCTTACTAAGACAGTCTAAATAGCCCTACAATGCAGATAATGGCATTAGAATGGCAAAAGACTGTTTAGAATGTGTTTTTATTTCATAAGCGAATATCTTTTTACAAGTGCTAAATTTCAAGCCAGCAACCTTACTATAGCCCTACAATGCAGATAATGGCATTAGAATGGCAAAAGACTGTTTAGAATGTGTTTTTATTTCATAAGCGAATATCTTTTTACAAGTGCTAAATTTCAAGCCTGCAACCTTACTATAGCCCTACAATGCAGATAATGGCATTAGAATGGCAAAAGACTGTTTAGAATGTGTTTTTATTTCATAAGCGAATATCTTTTTACAAGTGCTAAATTTCAAGCCTGCAACCTTACTATAGCCCTACAATGCAGATAATGGCATTAGAATGGCAAAAGACTGTTTAGAATGTGTTTTTATTTCATAAGCGAATATCTTTTTACAAGTGCTAAATTTCAAGCCAGCAACCTTACTATAGCCCTACAATGCAGATAATGGCATTAGAATGGCAAAAGACTGTTTAGAATGTGTTTTTATTTCATAAGCGAATATCTTTTTACAAGTGCTAAATTTCAAGCCAGCAACCTTACTAAGACAGTCTAAATAGCCCTACAATGCAGATAATGGCATTAGAATGGCAAAAGACTGTTTAGAATGTGTTTTTATTTCATAAGCGAATATCTTTTTACAAGTGCTAAATTTCAAGCCAGCAACCTTACTATAGCCCTACAATGCAGATAATGGCATTAGAATGGCAAAAGACTGTTTAGAATGTGTTTTTATTTCATAAGCGAATATCTTTTTACAAGTGCTAAATTTCAAGCCTGCAACCTTACTATAGCCCTACAATGCAGATAATGGCATTAGAATGGCAAAAGACTGTTTAGAATGTGTTTTTATTTCATAAGCGAATATCTTTTTACAAGTGCTAAATTTCAAGCCAGCAACCTTACTATAGCCCTACAATGCAGATAATGGCATTAGAATGGCAAAAGACTGTTTAGAATGTGTTTTTATTTCATAAGCGAATATCTTTTTACAAGTGCTAAATTTCAAGCCAGCAACCTTACTAGACAGTCTAATAGCCCTACAATGCAGATAATGGCATTAGAATGGCAAAAGACTGTTTAGAATGTGTTTTTATTTCATAAGCGAATATCTTTTTACAAGTGCTAAATTTCAAGTCAGCAACCTTACTAAGACAGTCTAAATAGCCCTACAATGCAGATAATGGCATTAGAATGGCAAAAGACTGTTTAGAATGTGTTTTTATTTCATAAGCGAATATCTTTTTACAAGTGCTAAATTTCAAGCCAGCAACCTTACTATAGCCCTACAATGCAGATAATGGCATTAGAATGGCAAAAGACTGTTTAGAATGTGTTTTTATTTCATAAGCGAATATCTTTTTACAAGTGCTAAATTTCAAGCCAGCAACCTTACTAAGACAGTCTAATAGCCCTACAATGCAGATAATGGCATTAGAATGGCAAAAGACTGTTTAGAATGTGTTTTTATTTCATAAGCGAATATCTTTTTACAAGTGCTAAATTTCAAGCCTGCAACCTTACTATAGCCCTACAATGCAGATAATGGCATTAGAATGGCAAAAGACTGTTTAGAATGTGTTTTTATTTCATAAGCGAATATCTTTTTACAAGTGCTAAATTTCAAGCCTGCAACCTTACTATAGCCCTACAATGCAGATAATGGCATTAGAATGGCAAAAGACTGTTTAGAATGTGTTTTTATTTCATAAGCGAATATCTTTTTACAAGTGCTAAATTTCAAGCCAGCAACCTTACTATAGCCCTACAATGCAGATAATGGCATTAGAATGGCAAAAGACTGTTTAGAATGTGTTTTTATTTCATAAGCGAATATCTTTTTACAAGTGCTAAATTTCAAGCCAGCAACCTTACTAAGACAGTCTAAATAGCCCTACAATGCAGATAATGGCATTAGAATGGCAAAAGACTGTTTAGAATGTGTTTTTATTTCATAAGCGAATATCTTTTTACAAGTGCTAAATTTCAAGCCAGCAACCTTACTATAGCCCTACAATGCAGATAATGGCATTAGAATGGCAAAAGACTGTTTAGAATGTGTTTTTATTTCATAAGCGAATATCTTTTTACAAGTGCTAAATTTCAAGCCTGCAACCTTACTATAGCCCTACAATGCAGATAATGGCATTAGAATGGCAAAAGACTGTTTAGAATGTGTTTTTATTTCATAAGCGAATATCTTTTTACAAGTGCTAAATTTCAAGCCAGCAACCTTACTATAGCCCTACAATGCAGATAATGGCATTAGAATGGCAAAAGACTGTTTAGAATGTGTTTTTATTTCATAAGCGAATATCTTTTTACAAGTGCTAAATTTCAAGCCAGCAACCTTACTAAGACAGTCTAAATAGCCCTACAATGCAGATAATGGCATTAGAATGGCAAAAGACTGTTTAGAATGTGTTTTTATTTCATAAGCGAATATCTTTTTACAAGTGCTAAATTTCAAGCCAGCAACCTTACTAAGACAGTCTAAATAGCCCTTCAATGCAGATAATGGCATTAGAATGGCAAAAGACTGTTTAGAATGTGTTTTTATTTCATAAGCGAATATCTTTTTACAAGTGCTAAATTTCAAGCCAGCAACCTTACTATAGCCCTACAATGCAGATAATGGCATTAGAATGGCAAAAGACTGTTTAGAATGTGTTTTTATTTCATAAGCGAATATCTTTTTACAAGTGCTAAATTTCAAGCCAGCAACCTTACTAAGACAGTCTAATAGCCCTACAATGCAGATAATGGCATTAGAATGGCAAAAGACTGTTTAGAATGTGTTTTTATTTCATAAGCGAATATCTTTTTACAAGTGCTAAATTTCAAGCCAGCAACCTTACTATAGCCCTACAATGCAGATAATGGCATTAGAATGGCAAAAGACTGTTTAGAATGTGTTTTTATTTCATAAGCGAATATCTTTTTACAAGTGCTAAATTTCAAGCCTGCAACCTTACTATAGCCCTACAATGCAGATAATGGCATTAGAATGGCAAAAGACTGTTTAGAATGTGTTTTTATTTCATAAGCGAATATCTTTTTACAAGTGCTAAATTTCAAGCCAGCAACCTTACTATAGCCCTACAATGCAGATAATGGCATTAGAATGGCAAAAGACTGTTTAGAATGTGTTTTTATTTCATAAGCGAATATCTTTTTACAAGTGCTAAATTTCAAGCCAGCAACCTTACTAAGACAGTCTAAATAGCCCTACAATGCAGATAATGGCATTAGAATGGCAAAAGACTGTTTAGAATGTGTTTTTATTTCATAAGCGAATATCTTTTTACAAGTGCTAAATTTCAAGCCAGCAACCTTACTAAGACAGTCTAAATAGCCCTTCAATGCAGATAATGGCATTAGAATGGCAAAAGACTGTTTAGAATGTGTTTTTATTTCATAAGCGAATATCTTTTTACAAGTGCTAAATTTCAAGCCAGCAACCTTACTATAGCCCTACAATGCAGATAATGGCATTAGAATGGCAAAAGACTGTTTAGAATGTGTTTTTATTTCATAAGCGAATATCTTTTTACAAGTGCTAAATTTCAAGCCAGCAACCTTACTAAGACAGTCTAAATAGCCCTACAATGCAGATAATGGCATTAGAATGGCAAAAGACTGTTTAGAATGTGTTTTTATTTCATAAGCGAATATCTTTTTACAAGTGCTAAATTTCAAGCCAGCAACCTTACTATAGCCCTACAATGCAGATAATGGCATTAGAATGGCAAAAGACTGTTTAGAATGTGTTTTTATTTCATAAGCGAATATCTTTTTACAAGTGCTAAATTTCAAGCCTGCAACCTTACTATAGCCCTACAATGCAGATAATGGCATTAGAATGGCAAAAGACTGTTTAGAATGTGTTTTTATTTCATAAGCGAATATCTTTTTACAAGTGCTAAATTTCAAGCCAGCAA
>NW_028173481.1:0-24009 GCF_963971535.1 Notolepis coatsorum
CTACGTGTTCAGAACCAACATATCTGTACAAACCAACCAACCAACCAGCCAACCAACCAACCAACCAACCAACCAACCAACCAACCAACCAGCCAACCAACCAACAGACCAACCAACCAACCAACCAACCAACCAACCAACCAACCAACCAACCAACCAACCAACCAACCAACACACCAACCAACCAACCAGCCAACCAACCAACCAACCAACCAACCAACCAACCAACCAACCAACCAACCAACCAACCAACCAACCAACCAGCCAACCAACCAACCAACCAACCAACCAACCAACCAACCAACCAGCCAACCAACCAACCAACCAACCAACCAACCAACCAACAGACCAACCAACCAACCAACCAACCAACCAGCCAACCGACCAACCAACCAACAGACCAACCAACCAACCAACCAACCAACCAACCAACCAACCAACCAACCAACCAACCAACCAACCAACCAACCAACCAACAGACCAACCAACCAACCAACCAACCAACCAACCAACCAACCAACCAACCAACCAACCAACCAACCAACCAACCAACCAACCAACCAACCAACCAACCAACCAACCAACCACCCAACCAACCAACCAACCAACCAACCAACCAACCACCCAACCAACAAAACAGTTAAAACTTTTGGAATATGTAACATATATATTTACATATTTTTAGCAGGCTGTCCCACGCATGAAAAGTCTAGCGTTAGAACGTTTCATACATATTCAATCAATGTCAGGCGAAAGACAAGCTTGACGATCAAAGATATTTCATACACTTTATCAAGTGAAGCTCTTGAACACCCCTCTCCTCTTTAATACCGCGCCAGCTCCCCGAGTGCCCTTGAGCGGGCGCTCCCGGTAATGAGGTCTCTGTGACTAAAATTTACTAGAAGCCATAACTTCCCCGGTGATGCCGCGGCGGCGATAGCCAAAGGCGGATATAACGAGAAGGAATCAAATGAAATATGTTAATAAACGGCGGCGTGACTGTAGCTCTGATGAGGCGCGGCCCGGTGCCGGTCTTCAGAAGACGGGGTTTTGCTTCTCCTGCGCGTCGCCTGCCTCCAGGAACTGAGGCGGGGAGGGACGAGGAGGCAGGTGTGCGTGGCGTGTGTTTGAAGAGTCGTCTCTCGCTCCAAACGGGACACTCAGGCTCCTTTTAAATGTGCTAATTTCATCTCGGCGTCTTCATTTGAACAGGTACCGACGCTACTAGATAATTGCCTCCTTTTTTAAGGCAGCTGGCGACTGTTAAAATGAGGATTTGACCTTCAAATGTACACAAAGAAACCACTGATCTACATGAATACCTGTCCAGGCACGTACTCGGAGGGCATATTTAGGAATTTCATACATATATATATATATTCTTTAATGATATGATATAATGATATATACACTCAGAGCTCCACAATAAGGTGTTATTTGTGGGAATTGAGCTCATGTTTAGCCCGCTGTGGCTTTTTATGAACATGTTGTCATTCAGGAAAAACTCTTGAGTTCTGAGGCTTCTGAAGTTCCTGGAGCTGTTCAAAGAGATGAGCATAATATGGAGCTACTGATCCCACAATGCAACAGGGCCAGGGAGGAGCATGGAGGAGCATGGAGGAGCATGGAGGAGCGTGGAGGAGCATGGAGGAGCATGGAGGAGCGTGGAGGAGCATGGAGGAGCATGGAGGAGCGTGGAGGAGCATGGAGGAGCGTGGAGGAGCATGGAGGAGCATGGAGGAGCGTGGAGGAGCATGGAGGAGCATGGAGGAGCATGGAGGAGCATGGAGGAGCATGGAGGAGCATGGAGGAGCAGGGAGGAGCATGGAGGAGCATGGAGGAGCAGGGAGGAGCATGGAGGAGCATGGAGGAGCATGGAGGAGCGTGGAGGAGCATGGAGGAGCATGGAGGAGCATGGAGGAGGCCTGGAGGAGCGTGGAGGAGCATGGAGGAGCAGGGAGGAGCATGGAGGAGCATGGAGGAGCATGGTGGAGCATGGAGGAGCATGGAGGAGCGTGGAGGAGCATGGAGGAGCATGGAGGAGCGTGGAGGAGCATGGAGGAGCATGGAGGAGCGTGGAGGAGCATGGAGGAGCGTGGAGGAGCATGGAGGAGCGTGGAGGAGCATGGAGGAGCATGGAGGAGCATGGAGGAGCATGGAGGAGCATGGAGGAGCGTGGAGGACCATGGAGGAGCATGGAGGAGCATGGAGGAGCATGGAGGAGCGTGGAGGAGCATGGAGGAGCATGGTGGAGCATGGAGGAGCGTGGAGGAGCATGGAGGAGCATGGAGGAGCGTGGAGGAGCATGGAGGAGCGTGGAGGAGCATGGAGGAGCATGGAGGAGCATGGAGGAGCATGGAGGAGCATGGAGGAGCAGGGAGGAGCATGGAGGAGCATGGAGGAGCGTGGAGGAGCATGGAGGAGCGTGGAGGAGCATGGAGGAGCGTGGAGGAGCATGGAGGAGCAGGGAGGAGCATGGAGGAGCATGGAGGAGCATGGAGGAGCGTGGAGGAGCATGGAGGAGCATGGAGGAGCATGGAGGAGGCCTGGAGGAGCGTGGAGGAGCATGGAGGAGCAGGGAGGAGCATGGAGGAGCATGGAGGAGCATGGTGGAGCATGGAGGAGCGTGGAGGAGCGTGGAGGAGCATGGAGGAGCGTGGAGGAGCGTGGAGGAGCATGGAGGAGCATGGAGGAGCGTGGAGGAGCATGGAGGAGCATGGAGGAGCATGGAGGAGCATGGAGGAGCGTGGAGGAGCATGGAGGAGCATGGAGGAGCATGGAGGAGCGTGGAGGAGCGTGGAGGAGCGTGGAGGAGCATGGTGGAGCATGGAGGAGCGTGGAGGAGCTTGGAGGAGCATGGAGGAGCATGGTGGAGCATGGAGGAGCATGAAGGAGCATGGAGGAGCGTGGAGGAGCATGGAGGAGCATGAAGGAGCGTGGAGGAGCATGGAGGAGCATGGAGGAGCATGGAGGAGCATGGAGGAGCATGGAGGAGCATGGAGGAGCGTGGAGGAGCATGGAGGAGCGTGGAGGAGCATGAAGGAGCATGGAGGAGCGTGGAGGAGCATGGAGGAGCATGAAGGAGCGTGGAGGAGCATGGAGGAGCATGGAGGAGCATGGAGGAGCATGGAGGAGCATGGAGGAGCATGGAGGAGCATGGAGGAGCGTGGAGGAGCATGGAGGAGCATGGAGGAGCGTGGAGGAGCATGGAGGAGCGTGGAGGAGCATGAAGGAGCATGGAGGAGCGTGGAGGAGCATGGAGGAGCATGGAGGAGCATGGAGGAGCATGGAGGAGCATGGAGGAGCGTGGAGGAGCATGGAGGAGCATGGAGGAGCGTGGAGGAGCATGAAGGAGCGTGGAGGAGCATGGAGGAGCATGGAGGAGCGTGGAGGAGCATGAAGGAGCGTGGAGGAGCATGGAGGAGCATGGAGGAGCGTGGAGGAGCATGGAGGAGCATGGAGGAGCATGAAGGAGCGTGGAGGAGCATGGAGGAGCATGGAGGAGCATGGAGGAGCGTGGAGGAGCGTGGAGGAGCGTGGAGGAGCATGGAGGAGCGTGGAGGAGCGTGGAGGAGCATGGAGGAGCATGGAGGAGCGTGGAGGAGCATGGAGGAGCGTGGAGGAGCATGGAGGAGCGTGGAGGAGCATGGAGGAGCATGGAGGAGCATGGAGGAGCGTGGAGGAGCGTGGAGGAGCATGGAGGAGCATGGAGGAGCGTGGAGGAGCATGGAGGAGCATGGAGGAGCATGGAGGAGCATGGAGGAGCGTGGAGGAGCGTGGAGGAGCGTGGAGGAGCATGGAGGAGCATGGAGGAGCATGGAGGAGCGTGGAGGAGCATGGAGGAGCATGGAGGAGCATGCAGGAGCATGGAGGAGCATGGAGGAGCATGGAGGAGCATGGAGGAGCGTGGAGGAGCATGGAGGAGCATGGAGGAGCATGGAGGAGCATGGAGGAGCATGGAAGAGCATGGAGGAGCGTGGAGGAGCGTGGAGGAGCGTGGAGGAGCGTGGAGGAGCGTGGAGGAGCATGGTGGAGCATGGAGGAGCGTGGAGGAGCATGGAGGAGCATGGAGGAGCATGGTGGAGCATGGAGGAGCGTGGAGGAGCATGGAGGAGCATGGAGGAGCATGGAGGAGCGTGGAGGAGCGTGGAGGAGCGTGGAGGAGCATGGAGGAGCATGGAGGAGCGTGGAGGAGCATGGAGGAGCATGGAGGAGCGTGGAGGAGCATGGAGGAGCATGGAGGAGCATGGAGGAGCATGGAGGAGCATGGAGGAGCGTGGAGGAGCGTGGAGGAGCATGGAGGAGCATGGAGGAGCGTGGAGGAGCGTGAAGGAGCATGGAGGAGCATGGAGGAGCATGGAGGAGCGTGGAGGAGCATGGAGGAGCATGGAGGAGCATGGAGGAGCGTTGAGGAGCATGGAGGAGCGTGGAGGAGCATGGAGGAGCATGGAGGAGCATGGAGGAGCGTGGTGGAGCATGGAGGAGCATGGAGGAGCGTGGAGGAGCATGGAGGAGCATGGAGGAGCATGGAGGAGCATGGAGGAGCATGGAAGAGCATGGAGGAGCGTGGAGGAGCGTGGAGGAGCGTGGAGGAGCGTGGAGGAGCGTGGAGGAGCATGGTGGAGCATGGAGGAGCGTGGAGGAGCATGGAGGAGCATGGAGGAGCATGGTGGAGCATGGAGGAGCGTGGAGGAGCATGGAGGAGCATGGAGGAGCATGGAGGAGCGTGGAGGAGCGTGGAGGAGCGTGGAGGAGCATGGAGGAGCATGGAGGAGCGTGGAGGAGCATGGAGGAGCATGGAGGAGCGTGGAGGAGCATGGAGGAGCATGGAGGAGCATGGAGGAGCATGGAGGAGCATGGAGGAGCATGGAGGAGCTTGGAGGAGCATGGAGGAGCATGGAGGAGCATGGAGGAGCATGGAGGACGGCCAAGTTGGACCTGGAAATCCAGCAGCATGGAAGCAGGTGCTGAAAGGCAGTGAGTTTGGGCTGAAAGGCAGAGAGAGCAGCTCTACACTGTTCTGTCACCCCACGTTCTGGTCAGGTCCAGCAGCCTCAGAATGAACTAACTAAAACGAAAACGCAAAAAAACGAACGAACTAAAACAAAAACGCAAAACAAAAACACAAAAAAACGAACGAACTAAAACGAAAGCAAAAAAAAAAAACGCAAAAAAAAAAAAAAAAAAAAAAAAACGAACACAAATTTTTTAGTTTTCGTTTTAGTAAATAAAAAAAAACCGCAAAAAAACGAACGAACTAAAAACGAAAACGAACAAAAAAAGGACGCAAATAAAAGAACACAAAAACACAAAAAAACCGAACAAAAAAAAAAGCGCAAAAAAAGAACGAACGAAAACGAAAACGCAAAAAAAGGAACGAACTAAAACGAAAACGCAAAAAAAAAACGAAAAAGAAGAACGCAAAAGAATTAACGAACTAAAACGAAAACGACCGCAAAAAACTCACGCAAAAAAAACGAACGAACTAAAACGAAAGCGAAAACAAAAACACAGAGAGCAGCTCTACACTGAGCTCTAGAGAGTCTGAACACAGAGAGAGAGCAGCTCTACACTGAGCTCTAGAGAGTCTGAACACAGAGAGAGAGCAGCTCTACACTGAGCTCTAGAGAGTCTGAACACAGAGAGAGCAGCTCTACACTGAGCTCTAGAGAGTCTGAACACAGAGAGAGAGCAGCTCTACACTGAGCTCTAGAGAGTCTGAACACAGAGAGAGCAGCTCTACACTGAGCTCTAGAGAGTCTGAACACAGAGAGCAGCTCTACACTGAGCTCTAGAGAGTCTGAACACAGAGAGAGAGCAGCTCTACACTGAGCTCTAGAGAGTCTGAACACAGAGAGCAGCTCTACACTGAGCTCTAGAGAGTCTGAACACAGAGAGAGCAGCTCTACACTGAGCTCTAGAGAGTCTGAACACAGAGAGAGCAGCTCTACACTGAGCTCTAGAGAGTCTGATCGGAAGATAGCCATTAGGCCCAGCTGCCATTAACACCCCCCTCTTACCACCCCCCCCCCCCCCCCCCCCCCCCACACACACACATTTAACCCTTTAAGACGGCAGGCGCGGTGCCAGGCCGAGATTTATTTCATGTCATAAGTAGATCAATACAGTCCGTATTAATTAATGTATCGTTTCCTTTTCAAATGTAGCCAAGAGGAACGACCCTAATCCTGTCAAAACAGCAGTCAAAGTGTATATTTTCAGCACTACGTTTGTTTACCGATGATTTTAAGGGTTATTAGCGAGTTCATAAATACCTCAGCCACATCCCGGCGGGAAAACCGGATTAATTAGACGCGAGGAAATAACGCGTCATGAAAGTGTTGTAGTCCTGAGACAGAGGAGACCCGGGGCGTTCAATGGAGATAGACGTTTATATAAAACTACACTACCCAGCCTACGCCAGCCCCAGTCAAACTTGGAGCTGTCTGGTGTGAAATACGGAAACAAATTTGTGATCATGTCTCACATAATCTGAACGTTATTGCCATGAAATAGAACGTAGTTAGTTTCGTATTAATTTTTTTTTTCTTTTTTATTATGTTTTTGGTAGATTTGTATTTGTTTGTACTGACGGGCAGTCCGGTACAGAGAGAGAGAGAGAGAGAGAGAGAGAGAGAGAGAGAGAGAGAGAGAGAGAGAGAGAGAGAGAGAGAGAGAGGAAGAACGGGAGACAGAGCAGGGGAAGACATTCGGCAAAGGACGCAGGGTCCGGGAATCGAACCCGGGTCGGCCGCTTCGCCACGCAGCGCGTCACATGGGTCGCCACCTGGGTGCCCTAGTTTCTTTACCTTTCTGTGAACGTCTAGAAAAAAAAACCTGTTGCAATCGGATGAAATAAATTCACGGTCTTTGCTTGGTGGTAGAGAGGGAGAGGGAGAGAGAGAGAGAGAGAGAGAGAGAGAGAGAGAGAGAGAGAGAGAGAGAGAGAGAGAGAGAGAGAGAGAGAGAGAGAGAGAGACTTGTCTTGTATTTCTATCTTCTCTCCAGAGAACACACACACACACTCACACACACACACACACACACACACACACACACACACATACACACACACACACACACACACACACACACACACACACACACACACACACACACACACACACACACACACACACACACACACACAAAAACAAACATGCATATGCCGGTACATACACACACAGTCCCAGACACCCAGAGGTAAACATACACACACAGACACACACACAGACACACACACACACAGACACACACACACACACAAACAGACACACACGGACACACACACAGACACACACACACACACACACACACGGACAAGCACACATTCATTTGGCCTCATTTATCAATATTTCTGTTTGTGTAAAAAGGTTGATAGTTGATCAAACACACTTAATATGACTGCAGTGTGTCTCTGTCTGAATGTGTACTACACACAGAGGACACACTACTACACACAGAGGACACACTACTACACACAGAGGACAGTACTACACACAGAGGACACACTACTACACACAGAGGACAGTACTACACACAGAGGACACTACTACACACAGAGGACAGTGTACTACACACAGAGGACACTACTACACACAGAGGACACTACTACACACAGAGGACAGTGTACTACACACAGAGGACACTACTACACACAGAGGACAGTGTACTACACACAGAGGACACACTACTACACACAGAGGACACACTACTACACACAGAGGACACACTACTACACACAGAGGACACACTACTACACACAGAGGACAGTACTACACACAGAGGACACTACTACACACAGAGGACAGTGTACTACACACAGAGGACACTACTACACACAGAGGACAGTGTACTACACACAGAGGACACACTACTACACACAGAGGACACACTACTACACACAGAGGACAGTACTACACACAGAGGACACACTACTACACACAGAGGACACACTACTACACACAGAGGACACACTACTACACACAGAGGACACACTACTACACACAGAGGACACACTACTACACACAGAGGACACTACTACACACAGAGGACACACTACTACACACAGAGGACAGTGTACTACACACAGAGGACACACTACACACAGAGGACACACTACTACACACAGAGGACACACTACACACAGAGGACACTACTACACACAGAGGACAGTGTACTACACACAGAGGACACACTACTACACACAGAGGACACACTACTACACACAGAGGACACTACTACACACAGAGGACACTACTACACACATAGGACACACTACTACACACAGAGGACACACTACTACACACAGAGGACAGTGTACTACACACAGAGGACACTACTACTACACACAGAGGACACTACTACACACAGAGGACACACTACTACACACAGAGGACAGTGTACTACACACAGAGGACACTACTACACACAGAGGACAGTGTACTACACACAGAGGACACACTACACACAGAGGACACTACTACACACAGAGGACACACTACTACACACAGAGGACACACTACTACACACAGAGGACACTACTACACACAGAGGACACACTACTACACACAGAGGACAGTACTACACACAGAGGACACACTACTACACACAGAGGACACACTACTACACACAGAGGACACACTACTACACACAGAGGACACACTACTACACACAGAGGACACACTACACACAGAGGACACACTACTACACACAGAGGACACTACTACACACAGAGGACACACTACTACACACAGAGGACACACTACTACACACAGAGGACACACTACTACACACAGAGGACACACTACTACACACAGAGGACACTACTACACACAGAGGACACACTACTACACACAGAGGACACACTACTACACACAGAGGACACTACTACACACAGAGGACACTACTACACACAGA
Organism: Notolepis coatsorum; assembly: GCF_963971535.1. NCBI lineage: Eukaryota > Metazoa > Chordata > Actinopteri > Aulopiformes > Paralepididae > Notolepis > Notolepis coatsorum. The sequence goes on from NW_028173481.1 coordinate 8,920, forward strand.
GGACACACTACTACACACAGAGGACACTACTACACACAGAGGACACCACTACACACAGAGGACACACTACTACGCACAGAGGACACACTACTACACACAGAGGACACTACTACACACAGAGGACACACTACACACAGAGGACACACTACTACACACAGAGGACAGTGTACTACACACAGAGGACACACTACTACACACAGAGGACACACTACTACACACAGAGGACACTACTACACACAGAGGACACACTACTACACACAGAGGACACTACTACACACATAGGACACTACTACACACAGAGGACACACTACTACACACAGAGGACACACTACTACACACAGAGGACACACTACTACACACAGAGGACACACTACTACACACAGAGGACACACTACTACACACAGAGGACACACTACTACACACAGAGGACACTACTACACACAGAGGACACTACTACACACAGAGGACACACTACTACACACAGAGGACACTACTACACACAGAGGACACCACTACACACAGAGGACACACTACTACACACAGAGGACACACTACTACACACAGAGGACACTACTACACACAGAGGACACACTACTACACACAGAGGACACACTACTACACACAGAGGACACACTACTACACACAGAGGACACACTACACACAGAGGACAGTACTACACACAGAGGACACACTACTACACACAGAGGACACACTACTACACACAGAGGACAGTGTACTACACACAGAGGACACTACTACACACAGAGGACACACTACTACACACAGAGGACACACTACTACACACAGAGGACACACTACTACACACAGAGGACACACTACTAATGTCTCTGTTTAATGTGTCCTCAGTGTCTCTGTTTAATGTGTCCTCAGTGTCTCTGTTTAATGTGTCCTCCTCAGTGTGTCTGTTTAATGTGTCCCTCGGTGTCTCTGTTTAATGTGTCCTCAGTGTCTCTGTTTAATGTGTCCTCAGTGTCTCTGTTTAATGTGTCCCTCAGTGTCTCTGTTTAATGTGTCCTCAGTGTCTCTGTTTAATGTGTCCTCAGTGTCTCTGTTTAATGTGTCCTCAGTGTCTCTGTTTAATGTGTCCTCCTCAGTGTCTCTGTTTAATGTGTCCTCAGTGTCTCTGTTTAATGTGTCCTCAGTGTCTCTGTTTAATGTGTCCTCAGTGTCTCTGTTTAATGTGTCCTCAGTGTCTCTGTTTAATGTGTCCTCCTCAGTGTCTCTGTTTAATGTGTCCTCAGTGTCTCTGTTTAATGTGTCCTCAGTGTCTCTGTTTAATGTGTCCTCAGTGTCTCTGTTTAATGTGTCCTCAGTGTCTCTGTTTAATGTGTCCTCAGTGTCTCTGTTTAATGTGTCCCTCAGTGTCTCTGTTTAATGTGTCCCCCTCAGTGTCTCTGTTTAATGTGTCCTCCTCAGTGTCTCTGTTTAATGTGTCCTCAGTGTCTCTGTTTAATGTGTCCTCAGTGTCTCTGTTTAATGTGTCCCTCGGTGTCTCTGTTTAATGTGTCCTCAGTGTGTCTCTGTTTAATGTGTCCCTTGGTGTCTCTGTTTAATGTGTCCTCAGTGTCTCTGTTTAATGTGTCCTCAGTGTCTCTGTTTAATGTGTCCTCAGTGTCTCTGTTTAATGTGTCCCTCGGTGTCTCTGTTTAATGTGTCCTCAGTGTGTCTCTGTTTAATGTGTCCTCAGTGTCTCTGTATAATGTGTCCCTTGGTGTCTCTGTTTAATGTGTCCCTTGGTGTGTCTGTTTAATGTGTCCCTTGGTGTGTCTGTTTAATGTGTCCCTTGGTGTGTCTCTGTTTAATGTGTCCCTCGGTGTCTCTGTTTAATGTGTCCTCAGTGTGTCTCTGTTTAATGTGTCCTCAGTGTCTCTGTATAATGTGTCCCTTGGTGTGTCTGTTTAATGTGTCCTCAGTGTGTCTCTGTTTAATGTGTCCTCAGTGTCTCTGTTTAATGTGTCCTCCTCAGTGTCTCTGTTTAATGTGTCCTCAGTGTCTCTGTTTAATGTGTCCCTTGGTGTCTCTGTTTAATGTGTCCCTTGGTGTGTCTGTTTAATGTGTCACTTGGTGTGTCTCTGTTTAATGTGTCCCCTGGTGTGTCTCTGTTTAATGTGTCCCCTGGTGAGCATAAAGGTAGAACCTGCCTCCTGAGGTATCATTTTAGACTTAATCACAATCAATTTAAATAAATAAATTGCAGGAGGACGTTACGAAGGAAACGATTCAACTTAAAGTGTGGTTTGATTTCAACAAATTGTCATTCAATTCATCCAAGACCAAAATAAGGCTGTTTTTTGAAATCATAGGAAAGATATTATGTGTGTACAGATACAAATAGATGGGGTGGATATTGAAATAAAATTTCTTGGTGTCACGATTGACGCAAACATGTATTGGAAATCACATATTAAACATATTCAAAACCAAATTGGCAAGGAGCATTTCAGTAATAAACAAAGCAAAACAGAAGATAACAGAAGATAACAGCAGATAACAGAAGATAACAGAAGATAACAGAAGATAACAGCAGATAACAGCAGCCTTCCAGGGTTTTATTTTAGTTTATTCTAGTGTGCCTTGGATGTATTTTTGGATGTTTTCTCTGGTGAGCTGTCAATCACCAGACACCAGTTCTGTATCGTTAGTGGCTTAGCTTGGCATCGCCTTCTGCACTATCTCGCGTACGTGCACGCGTACTGAATAAACCACAAATGTACCTCTAATACCAGTATTAGTCTGACCACACCCCTCATCAGCTTACCTTCATAAGCAGGTGTGTGGTCACCTGCTCTCCTCCTTCTCGCTTTCACCACAAGGAAGAGGTGCCTCGGTAGATCCCCACACTTGACACCATGATGGAAGAAATTGGATTAGGAACAGCTTGGGAAACAAGGATACGTTGACATCATATCTTTATTTTCTCTCTCACTATTTTCGAGAAAATACGGCGATATTGTCTTCGTACTGGAGTGTCTAGAAGATGATGATCATTCTACAAACCCTCCACCGGTTTTCGTATTGGGAGCACGCCGCTGCATGCTTCTCAACTGCAGTTCCTTGCTGTGTTTGTTGGGGTGAAACCTGTCAGGCCACAGCTGAACTGTCGGACATGCCGCTGTTGTGAGGAGCGGTGCGTTCCAGGTTGGGTGAGTAGTGTTTGCTGGCGGGCTCCACTTGTCTGTTAGTGCTATGGGGGCTACTAGACAAAGTTTATGGAAACCGGCCCCAGGCTAGGGTCCTTTGTTTAGCCGTCTAGGCGACAGAAGGCCTTGGTCTGGCGACCATTATAGTTTTAACTAGTGGGCCGCGACCATTGACACTGGTGATCCCTGTGTGTTCTGGACGAGTGGATTCTCTCTGTCACCGTGTTAAGACCCCATCTTTCATATCCAAATGAGAGTATTCCTTCACGAGGGGATATGTGCATGTAATGTGCGATAGCGGCAGATTCATGTTCAAAGTCAGCTATACAGGCCAGTTGGTACTGTGCTGATTCCGCCGGACGTGTTAATGTCACCGTTGTGAAGCGGTGTTGACGTCTTGTTTTTTCTTTTCTCTTAAAAAGTGAGGAGGGTTCAGAACGGCGGCCTGTCTGGGTGAGTGTTATGTCATTGTTTACATGTTCATAGCTTACGGTTAGCCGGTCGGTGGCCTGGCGCGGGGTAGCTTGGCTTCTCGCGCGCCGCCGGGAGCTCGCTCCTGATCGCGTGCGTCGTAGATCGGCGTCTCGCGAGCGGAAGCGATAGCACCCGAACGGTTGGAGCAGCCGTTAGCTTGATGCTATTCTGTTGAACGTGCTTTGATTTTTAACATGTTTTACACTCTTGACCACGACGTCATCCTTGACAGGGGATGTTCGTCAACCCTGCCTGAGCCTAGACGGGGATTGCGTCAACAAAGAGGGCTGTGTTCTACGGTGGCTTGTGACTGCACTTCGCTGATCTGCGTTCCGGGCAGGTACGGGGTTGGCCAGACCCTCATAACACGTCTTCTGGTTTTACCTTGCTAAATGTATTGTGAATGACGGTGTTTTTTCCCAAAACGTGTGTTGTTGCAATGCATTTGAGATACGTTGCGGGTTGTGTGTGAGCTGTTTTTGTCACTGGCAGTAGCTTCTCCGTGCAGGTCGTGATGTATTGATCTGGTTGTTGTGTGAGAAACATCATGGTGTTTATGTGTACCGTGTACTCACTACTAAGGCAACTAACCTATGAAGCTATGCTTGGTGACGAGTGAGTAAAAGAATGTTCTTTCTCAGACTGTAATGACAATGGACAGTGAGTTCACACATTAACAGGTTTTCCTGTTTTAACTGGCCGTATTGAGGGTAAAATAGGAGGATTGTGTTTTTCCCCCCCCGGTTCCCTGGGGACTTTATCACCTCCTATCAGACATGTTGTGCATTAATTGTGTCTTTTGTGTGGTAGGGATACGATGTAACTCTCAGCTTGATTGCTGAGGTTGTGCTAAATCTGCTGGAGAAACTTATTTCCTAAAGGGAAATTGGTTTGGTTGCTGTCATGTGTGCTTAGCAAGGCCTGTGGTCGATACTAATCAAGAATGATGTATTCTCTCATTGTGATGATGATGGGTTGTGTGTGTCATGTGACCTACAACTGGGTTGTACTGGCCACAGAAGCACATGTGTATGTTGGACCGGGGTTCTTAGAGCCCTCTCTATTCTGTGTTTTTCCTTAGTAAAAATCAGATAGCAGGTTAGCTCGTGCGCTGTGTGGAGCTGTGAAACGCTTCATAGAGCTGACTATGACTGTGTCATATTCTCTTTTTGTCGTTACGTCGTATCATGGGTGTGGGGTCGTAAAGGGGTGAACTGGTAACCTTTCCTCTCCCCATTGTTCTGTCGGTCAGGGGTACACCCCCTGTCCTTCAAGGTTCCCGTCACGTGGCGGTTCGGCACGTTACGGGGGGGGGGGGGGGGGGGGGGGGAGGGAGTTCCTGGTCCCACGGCCTGGTATATTGGGCGTGTGCACCGCAGGAATTCCCCCGCCATAGAGTACGTCACCGTGCGCGTCTCTGTTGGTAGGACTTCCGTGTGCTGTTCAGGTCCATGTGATGGATCTGTTTTCAGGGGGGGTGGTCAGGGCTCCTCCTCACCAAGCGCCTACTCAGGCCTTCTGTGAGTTCGGACTCCTTCTTCCATGTGATCCATGTGAGGAAGCCTCCATCAGAGTACAGAGCCTTCCTCCTCAGATTGTCAAAGTGAGTGGACCCTCTAGAAGGGTCCTTTTCTATTGTATGTATATTCGATTCAATTCGTTTATTGAGTGTGTATGGGTTCGGTGCCTCTTCCCCGGAGGCCCTAAAACCAGTTTTTTACATGGCTCGAGGTGCAATATATTCTTTTCAATCTGTACAGCTCGCGTGGGAAGTCTCTCTGGGGATCCCCGTCTCTTTCCTATGGGAGGGTGGTGGGATGTAAAAATGTGAACATTTTTTACCCCGGCTGTGTAGACTGGGATACATACTGTTGATGCTTCCTTCTTTCTATTCCAGAAGTGTTGGAGTTAGGGAGTGTCACACCCCTCTTGTCGTTCCCCTGGGCGCCTTGGGGATTCAATGACAGGTCTAAATAGCCTGTTCATTGATGGGGGTGTGTCCCGACGCACGTATAGTGCTAGCTCGCTGTAAACAGGCGATTGACTGGCACGCCTTAGTTGCTTGTGGTTGAAACAGCGTTTTTATAAAGCAACTGAGATGGGGGTTTTTCCTCTTCCGGCGACCACATCCCATGACCTGGGTGGGTTGTCGACGGATCCTCGTTCATGTCTGGGGGATGATGACGGGATGGATCTGAACATATGTAGTGGGGTCTCACGCCCTTGGGGTGGGCCACCAGGCGCGGTTCGTCCCGACGTCTGGGTGGCGCCTTCTTTTCATGTTAAGATCAACACGCATATCTGCCCTTCTCCTGGAGTAGGCATGTCGGCGTGGTTAGGGCACGGGACTGGTTCTGGTCACGCTGGTCCAGATCAGTTGAACCCGTTGTCCGCCGGGGATGCAGATCTGCTGTTCTGGTACCCTGAGGGACTTGGGCTTTTTTCAGGGGGAAGAATGCCAGGTCGGTCTGGGTGTCACAGGGTTAAGCGCTATGGAGACCCTGGTTGGGTATGTTTTTACTCAGCACTGTCGTCATGGCTTACAGCCATGCCATTCTGTACGCGCTCGATCTCGTCGGATCTCGGCCGCTACACAGGTTGGTCCTGGTTAGTACTTGGTTGGGAGACCGCCGGGGAATACCAGGTACGGTGTGCTTAGGGGCTGGTTCTCCATTGTTTTTCGCTCCTCTCTCACGCATGGCAAAGAGGGGCCTGTGGGGGTGGTTTTTTGACCTCCTCTGGTGACCCTGTGCTTCCCGTACCGCCAGGCCCGGTCCGAAGTGATGTTTGCGACCCGTAGGCCTGGGTTAACCCTTTTTGGAAACTGAAACACTTGTACTGCGGTATAGCCGGTGTATACCCGCAGGTGTGTTTTGGAGTTTTTTCTTGAGGGGTTATAGGAACAACCGCCGCATTGGGTAACACCGAGGTGGTTGATTCCCTGGTGTGTTGGAGCAGTGTCAACTCCCGGGTTCACCGGTTGAGGGTGCCCCTGCACGTTCATGACGTCTGCCAATCGTGTCAGCCTTCTCTGCCTCGACCCCTCTGGGTGGGGGTTGTTAAATGGAGGCTTGGTCATGCAACACCGCCAGCTTACGCTCCTTCCGCCGGGGCGGCTGTGTTCAGCTGTCCCCTCTGGCGCCTGTCTCGTCCGCAGTCTCCAGGCTAGGGTTAACAGCCTGTTGCCTGGTTTTTCCCCGGTGCGCTGCCTGCTTCCGTTGGTTAACCTTTTTTGTGTGCTTACGGCCATGCTGACTGCCTATTCTGCAGGGTCAGTGTGCCAGGCGGTGTACTATTGGGGGGACGGGGCCCGCTCGGCTTACTGGCCTGGTTGGTTCCGCCTGGGAATACCAGGTGCAGTAACTGAGGGGCCTTTGTCCGAATACGCTGGCGATGTGGGGGGCGGGGCACTACGTGCCCACCTGGTGGGGTCTTGATGCTGGCATCATGGACTTCTCCGGGCCCCCATTCCAGGGAGTCCAGTCCTTTTGGTGGGTCTGGGTCTTCCTTCGTGCTCCGCTGCTACGGCCTTGCCACGGGGTTGGGTTTGCCCTTGACCCCGTGATTCTGGGGGCAGTAACGAGGTTGTTCCTCCGTTCGTTCCCGGGTGGCATGCGGGTTGTGCGTGTGTGTAGTCGTGGGTCAAGCCACGGTCTGCTCACCCTGTGCGTTGAGTTGCTTGAGTGCCTCTTCGCACGGTCGGGTCCGTCGCCCTCCCGTGACGTCCCTAATAGGGGGGCTACCCTCCATTAGGGGGGGTCGGGGGGGCTCGGCCCTCCCTGTTCTGATGGTTTTGGGGGGCTGTCAGCGGGGTGTATTTGTCAGCCAAGTGGCTCCGCTTGGCCTCCCTTGTGCAGAAGGCGATGCCAAGCTAAGCCACTAACGATACAGAACGTTAGGTTATGACTATAACCAAGTTCTGTTAGTTAGGGGCGATGCTTGGCATCGGACGCCGCTGCAGCCCTTGTCCTCACCTTGTGGTGAAAGCTTGGGAAGGAGGAGAGCAGGTGACCACACACCTGCTTATGAAGGTAAGCTGATGAGGGGTGTGGTCAGACTAATACTGGTATTAGAGGTACATTTGTGGTTTATTCAGTACGCGTGCACGTACGCGAGATAGTGCAGAAGGCGATGCCAAGCATCGCCCCTAACTAACAGAACTTGGTTATAGTCATAACCTAACGTTAATTGCCATGCGGCCTGGCAGGTGTGTGGGCTTGATTGCCTCCTGATTGGTGTCAGGTGTGCAGCAGTGCCTTTACGTAGGTTTGGTCCACTGTGTTCGGACGCTTGTTGTCCATTTCATGTTTTCTCTCAGTAGTAGAGGAGCGTGCCAGGCTCATGCTTCTAGGGTTTTCTCTGTCCCTAGTGCTGTTTTTATTTTTTTACTGCTAGGCAGTGGTGGTTAATTCGTCCCCCACCCCCCAGTTATTTTATACTGGTGTTTTATTAAAATTTTAGTTTCTGACTACTTTCTAGGGCGAGAAATAGGATTTTATGCAATTTTCCGGATCCTAATTCACATTTGCTCAGCAACGCCTAACTGTAGTTTGACAGGAAGTTAGCCAAAAGGCCAAAAACCACTTACAGCACCTTTACAAATTCCCAAGAGGGGAGAAGCGGAAAGAGCACAGCGTCCCCCTCATTTGCAGGAGGCACTGAGGCGGGGAGGCGGGGGCAGCAATCACACACTCATTTACTTTGACACACGGCTTGGCATTTCAGAAGCCGCGGTGAGAGACACCAGCCTGAGTGACGGGCACGGCGGTGTGTGACGGTGGCACGCACACACCTGGCGGAGGGGAGGCAACAGCTGAGGGCGGCCATCTCAGAGCGACGCCGTAGACTGAGGTTAGCGGGCGACGAGAGGTATAGACGGAGCGCTGGACTTCTGGTGTACGAGGTTGAGAACTCTGAATACCTCACTTGGCTCCATCTCCAAGTCTGTATGACACATTTCTATATACGGGTTATGCTTCAATGTTAGATTGAATGCATCTCCTACAACGACTCTGTTAAGACGTTACACAGCTGATACCAATTGTATTATCAATGCACGGCTAATTAAGTGTTTTATATCACATCGGTCCGCGACCCGACATTTATAGACTTTCGGAGTGCGTATATTATTCAATGAGACTGCCAGCCAGCTCTTCTTGCTCGACGGAGAAATACAATTTCAATTGTGACGAGAGAAGATCATCTCCCGATTCAGATACAATTGAACACAAACGGTGCCAAAGATATTAATGTTTTGCGGCAAATTTTCACTATGATGAATTGAAAATGGGGGACCCTGATGTAAACAAGACAAAAGTATTTCTCAGGTCTGCATCCCCTTAATTGTGTGTATTGAGCTGTACTGTATTGTACCCATTCTGCAATCTGTTAAATAAAGTTTTCATTCATTCATTCATTCTCATCTCCTCTCTCATCTGTGCGTCTCCTCTCAGAGAGGCGTGTCTCTGTACATGGGCGTGTCTCTGTACATGGGCGTGTCTCTGTACATGGGGCGTGTCTCTGTACATGGGTGTGTCTCTGTACATGGGCGTGTCTCTGTACATGGGCGTGTCTCTGTACATGGGCGTGTCTCTGTACATGGGCGTGTCTCTGTACATGGGGCGTGTCTCTGTACATGGGCGTGTCTCTGTACATGGGCGTGTCTCTGTACATGGGCGTGTCTCTGTACATGGGCGTGTCTCTGTACATGGGCGTGTCTCTGTACATGGGCGTGTCTCTGTACATGGGCGTGTCTCTGTACATGGGCGTGTCTCTGGACATGGGCGTGTCTCTGGACATGGGCGTGTCTCTGTACATGGGCGTGTCTCTGTACATGGGCGTGTCTCTGTACATGGGCGTGTCTCTGGGCATGGGCGTGTCTCTGTACATGGGCGTGTCTCTGTACATGGGCGTGTCTCTGTACATGGGCGTGTCTCTGTACATGGGCGTGTCTCTGTACATGGGCGTGTCTCTGTACATGGGCGTGTCTCTGTACATGGGCGTGTCTCTGTTCATGGGCGTGTCTCTGTACATGGGCGTGTCTCTGTACATGGGCGTGTCTCTGTACATGGGCGTGTCTCTGTACATGGGCGTGTCTCTGGGCATGGGCGTGTCTCTGTACATGGGCGTGTCTCTGTACATGGGCGTGTCTCTGTACATGGGCGTGTCTCTGTACATGGGCGTGTCTCTGTACATGGGCGTGTCTCTGTACATGGGCGTGTCTCTGTACATGGGCGTGTGTCTCTGTACATGGGCGTGTCTCTGTACATGGGCGTGTCTCTGTACATGGGCGTGTCTCTGTACATGGGTGTGTCTCTCTACATGGGTGTGTCTCTGTACATGGGCGTGTCTCTGTACATGGGCGTGTCTCTGTACATGGGCGTGTCTCTGTACATGGGGCGTGTCTCTGTACATGGGGGCGTGTCTCTGTACATGGGCGTGTCTCTGTACACATGGGCGTGTCTCTGTACATGGGCGTGTCTCTCTACATGGGCGTGTCTCTGTACATGGGCGTGTCTCTGTACATGGGCGTGTCTCTGTACATGGGCGTGTCTCTGTACATGGGCGTGTCTCTGTACATGGGCGTGTCTCTCTACATGGGCGTGTCTCTGTACATGGGCGTGTCTCTGTACATGGGCGTGTCTCTGTACATGGGCGTGTCTCTGTACATGGGCGTGTCTCTGTACATGGGCGTGTCTCTGTACATGGGCGTGTCTCTCTACATGGGCGTGTCTCTGTACATGGGCGTGTCTCTCTACATGGGCGTGTCTCTGTACATGGGCGTGTCTCTGTACATGGGCGTGTCTCTGTACATGGGCGTGTCTCTGTACATGGGCGTGTCTCTGTTCATGGGCGTGTCTCTGTACATGGGCGTGTCTCTGTACATGGGCGTGTCTCTGTACATGGGCGTGTCTCTGTACATGGGTGTGTCTCTGTACATGGGGGCGTGTCTCTGTACATGGGTGTGTCTCTGTACATGGGCGTGTCTCTGTAGATGGGTGTGTCTCTCTACATGGGCGTGTCTCTGTACATGGGGGCGTGTCTCTGTACATGGGCGTGTCTCTGTACATGGGCGTGTCTCTCTACATGGGTGTGTCTCTCTACATGGGCGTGTCTCTGTACATGGGGGCGTGTCTCTGTACATGGGCGTGTCTCTGTACATGGGCGTGTCTCTGTACATGGGCGTGTCTCTGTACATGGGCGTGTCTCTGTACATGGGCGTGTCTCTGTACATGGGCGTGTCTCTGTACATGGGCGTGTCTCTGTACATGGGCGTGTCTCTGTACATGGGCGTGTCTCTGTACATGGGCGTGTCTCTGTACATGGGCGTGTCTCTGTACATGGGCGTGTCCCTGTACATGGGCGTGTCTCTGTACATGGGCGTGTCTCTGTACATGGGCGTGTCTCTGTACATGGGCGTGTCTCTGTACATGGGCGTGTCCCTGTACATGGGCGTGTCTCTGTACATGGGCGTGTCTCTGTACATGGGCGTGTCTCTGTACATGGGCGTGTCTCTCTACATGGGGGCGTGTCTCTGTACATGGGCGTGTCTCTGTACATGGGTGTGTCTCTCTACATGGGCGTGTCTCTGTACATGGGCGTGTCTCTCTACATGGGGGCGTGTCTCTGTACATGGGCGTGTCTCTGTACATGGGTGTGTCTCTCTACATGGGCGTGTCTCTGTACATGGGCGTGTCTCTGTACATGGGCGTGTCTCTGTACATGGGCGTGTCTCTGTACATGGGCGTGTCTCTGTACATGGGCGTGTCTCTGTACATGGGCGTGTCTCTCTACATGGGGGCGTGTCTCTGTAGATGGGCGTGTCTCTGTACATGGGCGTGTCTCTGTTCATGGGCGTGTCTCTGTACATGGGCGTGTCTCTCTACATGGGCGTGTCTCTGTACATGGGCGTGTCTCTCTACATGGGCGTGTCTCTCTACATGGGCGTGTCTCTCTACATGGGGCGTGTCTCTGTACATGGGCGTGTCTCTGTACATGGGTGTGTCTCTGTACATGGGGGCGTGTCTCTGTACATGGGCGTGTCTCTGTACATGGGCGTGTCTCTGTACATGGGCGTGTCTCTGTACATGGGGCGTGTCTCTGTACATGGGCGTGTCTCTGTACATGGGCGTGTCTCTGTACATGGGCGTGTCTCTGTACATGGGCGTGTCTCTGTACATGGGCGTGTCTCTGTACATGGGCGCGTCTCTGTACATGGGCGTGTCTCTGTACATGGGCGTGTCTCTGTACATGGGGCGTGTCTCTGTACATGGGCGTGTCTCTGTACATGGGCGTGTCTCTGTACATGGGTGTGTGTCTCTGTACATGGGCGTGTCTCTGTACATGGGCGTGTCTCTGTACATGGGCGTGTCTCTGTACATGGGCGTGTCTCTGTACATGGGCGTGTCTCTGTACATGGGCGTGTCTCTGTACATGGGCGTGTCTCTGTTCATGGGTGTGTCTCTGTACATGGGCGTGTCTCTGTACATGGGCGTGTCTCTGTACATGGGCGTGTCTCTGTACATGGGCGTGTCTCTGGGCATGGGCGTGTCTCTGTACATGGGCGTGTCTCTGTACATGGGCGTGTCTCTGTACATGGGCGTGTCTCTGTACATGGGCGTGTCTCTGTACATGGGCGTGTCTCTGTACATGGGCGTGTCTCTGTACACGGGCGTGTGTCTCTGTACATGGGGGCGTGTCTCTGTACATGGGCGTGTCTCTGTACATGGGCGTGTCTCTGTACACATGGGGCGTGTCTCTGTACATGGGGCGTGTCTCTGTACATGGGCGTGTCTCTGTACATGGGCGTGTCTCTGTACATGGGCGTGTCTCTGTACATGGGCGTGTCTCTGTACATGGGAACTGGAAGTGTTGCACCCTCCTGGGCCGCGCTGCCTTGTAGATGTGGAATATTCTACTGATGATGATGATGTCGTCCTCCGGGTCAGCAGAGACAAACTCAACCTGGATGGGTCCGTGGTGGCGGTGGACACCGTTCTCTCCGGCCAGTACTGTGGACACAACTGGGCAGGGGGTCCACATCATTGAGCGTGACGATGGAGGTACAGTGGTGGTCCAGGACCAGCCTCCAGACGTCCTTCACTGTGGTGGGCCGCGGGTGCTGAGTCACCGTGAAGGCAGAGAGCTGCTTGTAGCTGTCCATGAGGGCAGCGTTGATGTAATTGGAGCTCTGCCCGTCGATGGTGATGAGGAAGGGCAGGCAGCGGTCGGGCGACAGGACGTCCAGGCAGCGGTTCTCCTGGTGGTCGCGGGTCAGCAGGGCGATGCTGCACTCTTCCCACCCGCTGGGTTGGAGTCACCGTGTTCAGAGTCCTGACCTCGTCCTTAACGGGACTGGAGTTAGTCTGGGGGTCTGGGCGGTTCATGTCATAGTAGACAGAGCGAAGCTGATTGGCTGGAATGGTGGTGTCCCCACAGAGACACGCCTCCAATATGGCGTTGTGTGTTAGGATTAGGGGTGTTAGACAAGAACAACACTAAAGGGTAAGGACGACGTCGACAGGAACAGAGGGAACGGAGGAAATGTCACCACACAGAGAAGCAGACGGAACACACATATATACACCGACTAATTACAATTGGTCACACCTGGCCAGGCCAGTCTAAAACACCACAACAACCAACTAAACACAAAAGCAAATTACAAAACCACAAGCAGACAGGGGAAACACATCACACAAGGGAAGGGGACATTCAATAACACACACCATGAAATCACATTAATTATATTCATTATAATAGTCAATATCGGTGTGACGATTGCCTGCACCATCTGAATCATCTGGCCACTAGAGGGAGGCAGGAGACCAGGTAGGAGACCACTGTTCCCATTGTGACCCACTGTTTTACATCGTCCTCCCTGGACCCGTCACAGTCGTGGATGAAGACGTACTGCTCCTCTGTCTGCACCGTGTTGACACGCCGTGAGCGCAGCTCTCTCACGCAAGTCGTAGATGATCACCACACCCCTCCCTCTTGCGCCAAGTCCAGCATGATGTCGATCATGATGAGGCAGCCTGCCCGGCCCGCACGCTCCTTAACTTGGTGGTAGAGAGAGAGAGAGAGAGAGAGAGAGAGAGAGAGAGAGAGAGAGAGAGAGAGAGAGAGAGAGAGAGATACATAGAGAGAGAGAGAGAGACAGGGATAGGGAGATATATATAGAGGGAGAGCTGATAGAGTCGTACAGAACTTGTAAGTCGCTTTGGATGAAAGCGTTTCAGCTAAATGACTAAATTGTAAATTATGTAAATGAGAGAGAAAGAGAGACATATAGGGAGAGAGATATATAGAATGAGAGATACAGAGAGATAGTGTGTGTCTGTGTTTGAGAGAGAGAGAGTGTGTGTCTGTGTTTGAGAGGAGAGTGACAGAGAGAGAGAGATACAGAGATATACAGAGATAGATACAGATAGATACAGAGAGAGATGCAGATAGATACAGAGAGAGAGACAGAGAGAGAGACAGAGAGAGAGACAGAGAGAGAGACAGAGAGAGAGACAGAGAGAGAGAGACAGAGAGAGAGACAGAGAAAGAGAGAGCAGAGAGAGAGACAGAGAGAGAGACAGAGAGAGAGACAGAGAGATAGACAGAGAAAGACAAAGAGAGAGGGATACAGAGATATACAGAGATAGATACAGATAGATACAGAGAGAGATGCAGATAGATACAGAGAGAGACAGAGAGAGAGAGATACAGAGATATACAGAGATAGATACAGATAGATACAGAGAGAGATGCAGATAGATACAGAGAGAGATGCAGATAGATACAGAGAGAGAGACAGAGAGAGAGACAGAGAGAGAGATACAGAGATATACAGAGATAGATACAGATAGATACAGAGAGAGATGCAGATAGATACAGAGAGAGAGACAGATAGATACAGAGAGAGAGATGCAGATAGATACAGAGAGAGATGCAGATAGATACAGAGAGAGAGACAGAGAGAGAGAGAGATACAGAGATATACAGAGATAGATACAGATAGATACAGAGAGAGATGCAGATAGATACAGAGAGAGAGACAGAGAGAGACAGAGAGAGAGAGATACAGAGATATACAGAGATAGATACAGATAGATACAGAGAGAGAGACAGAGAGAGAGACAGAGAGAGAGACAGAGAGAGAGACAGAGAAGAGACAGAGAGAGAGGACAGAGAGAGAGACAGAGAGAGAGACAGAGAAAGAGGACAGAGAGAGAGACAGAGAGAGAGACAGAGAAAGAGACAGAGAGAGAGACAGAGAGAGAGACAAAGCGAGAGGACAGATAGAGAGACAGAGAGAGAGGACAGAGAGACATAGAGACAGAGAGAGAGACAGAGAGAGAGACAAAGAGAGAGGACATATAGAGAGACAGAGAGAGACAGAGAGATAGGAGAGAGAGAGACAAAGAGAGAGACAAAGAGAGAGACAGATAGAGCGACAGAGAGAGAA
>NW_028173480.1:0-1000 GCF_963971535.1 Notolepis coatsorum
CCCCTGAAAAACACCTCGCTTAACCTAATCGACATACAATAACTATTACTGTAATGGCGCCATTCTCATTGGCACACCTCATCAGACAAAAAAGACTGGGATCACCCACATCACTATCATGGTCACTCCATCCCTCTCGCCTCACTTATCACAAACCTTGGTGTTAAATCACTTTCATTTGATGCACACATTAAATCTGTCGGGGCTCATTTTCCACCCGAGGAACATCTCAAGGTTACGACCCTCTCTGACTCTGAGTAAACCTGACGCAGAAAAAAACAATGTTTCATGCCTTTGTCACCTCCAGCATCGACTACTGTAACTCTCTGCTTGCAGGTCTCCCAGCCAAATCCACCCAGAGGTTACAGTATGTTCAAAACAGTGCAGTCACATATCACATTACATTTACATTTTTACATTTACATTTTGTCATTTAGCTGACGCTTTTATCGAAAGTGACTTGCAAATTCTGCACGACAAGTCAGCAGGATAAGGGTACAACACTTTCAGCTGAGTAACAATTCATCAAACAGTGTTGAAACATGGGTGCTGCAGTGTTGAGTGCATTGTAGTAGAGCCATAATACTGTAGGTAGGTAGTAATATAGGCAAGGAAGATTATTTAGTGGAAAAGTGCATGATAGTAGAAGCGATTTTGGTAAAATGTGAAAAAAAAGGTCTGCCGGTTTCCATTTTCTCATAGACTCCAATGCATTCAGCACATTTTTTACTTCCTGTATCATTGGAAAGCCACACTCATTGGTTACAAACAACCCTGTCCAATCATTTTCGAGATCGCCAAATGATTGACAGAGTTAGAGCCTCGGGAGTCGGGAGTGGTATTCGAAAATAATTTAAGTCTGCTAAAGAGGTCGCCAAAGTGGCGGGTCGCGCCGGTGGGCAAATCGTCCTAAAGAGGGCCCACATGTGGGCCGTTGCATGTTAAGAGAGTTAAGGCCATAAAAATTATAAATGGCACCAGTCCCCAAACCTCATCCTGG
>NW_028173479.1:0-18062 GCF_963971535.1 Notolepis coatsorum
TACAGTTACATTGTGGATTACGTCATACATTAGTAATGTGAATTTCTGGAAGTGGCAATGAGGAGGAATAGATTGCGCAACATCCTCCCAGCCTCCCGAATAGAGCTGCTCTTTTGAAAAGAGGCGGAACGGGCGTCTGTTCACCCTGACCCCATAAGCAAACAGGCTCCTCGTACACCAGACGGGCGCCTTGCGGTAGCCTGTGTGGGGGCGTGTGAGAAATAGTTGAGCTATAGTCTTTTCATTTTTCATTTCAAAATGTATTCAAGGACGAACCCCTTGAGATGTTCGGAGGGGGGTCCTCAACCAGCAAGACGTTGGAAGACGACAACAACATCCAGACAAAACAAAACACAAACCGTAACGAATGATAAGCAATGCAGTGCCGCAAAACAATAGACATGCAAAGACATGCACATAGAACAAGATGCTCTCGCACTCCGAATCCCATACGGCACCCCGGTTACATGTATTATACAAATGTAGTTTAGTGTCGCGAGCTACGGGAAAGGTGACCTCTTTGACCTTCTCGCACCGTATTCGTCTCAGAGAGAGGGTTGTTCCTGTGTAAGCCGAGGGGTGTCTCCCAGTAGGACAGTGTGGAGACATTGTTGTGGAGGACACCGCGTTGATTCCTCAATTGATGCATTTTGTCAACCGTGAATATCAATTATCATTACCACATACGGACCATAGATGCAAACGTATCTGTGGCCAGTGCGTCAAACACTTGAGTAGATGGAAAGTAATTGGTTACCAAGTACATCAGTAATTGAGTACTTTTTTTCGTCCGGCAGCGTGGCTATACATGAGTAGAGCTCCGGACTCATGATCGGGAGATGACTGGTTCGAGCCCCGGTCAAGACCGTTGTGGGAAAGTGGTGTTGTTGTCCAGCAGGGAGCACTCTATCCTCTGGACTTGTCAGTAACAATGCCCCTGTTACGGTGATAGGGACACCGTACATCTGCAAGTGCCGTACCTCGGATGAGACGCTAAACCGAGGTCTTGACTGAATTCGGTCGTTAAAGAACCTATAGGACGCCTATCGCAAAGAGTAGGGAGTTCCCTGATGTTCCTGGTCAAATTCCCAAATACCCAATCAGGTCTCAGGGTGACATCAAGGCCCACCTAATCATCCCTCCCTCCTTAATTGGCTGATATCAATCCCTGTCTCCTGAGCCATTCAGCCATTGTGTAGTGTGTTGTGTGATGTCTGTGTGCCCGGTGCCAGTGTATGGCAGCCATTGAGCCTGCGTAGCCCAAGGTCGGGTGCTACTACCAGTGGTGGTGAAGGAGGCAATTTCCACCCTACATTGTGGGGAGTGCTTTGAGTGTCTGGAAAAGCGCTATATGAATGCAATTATCATTCATTCATACTTTTCATGACAGGCAATCAGCCAGGCAACAGGTGTAGCTTCATCTACCACAGTGTACTGTGACGTCCTGGAGAAGACAATGCTATGGGGGAGTCTTGGACACTATTGTTAAGATAAGATCAATTATTCCTTTATTGATCCCCTTGGGGAAGATCGGACGTCATGGCAGCATGGCAGCATGGGGCAGATAGTGATCCAACTCTAACATTAGATTAGATTCGAGATTAGATTGAAATGTATTGTCATTATACAGTACAACGAAGATAACTTGGCATCCAACCAGAGTGCAAATGTAACAGGAAAGTGCAATAGTAATATACAATCTACAGGTGATTAAACTAAGTGCAAAATATACGAATGAGTACAACAGAGTAATAGCGTCTGTGGCGGCGGTCGGAGCGCTAATAGGTTGGGGTTTGTTTCACAGGTCGATCGGTCCAGTGGCGATCAAAAAAATTGTTTTCTGGGCGGCTACGTGGCGTAGTGGGCAAGGCGCTCGCCACGAATACTGGAGACGCTGGGCTCGCCTGTTCGAGCCCAGCGCTCCACATTGCTTTCAGTTTAGCTGGTCGTCCGTACTAATACACATTGGCCGTATTAGGGGGTGGGAAACTGATGGGTGGGGATCGGGCGTTGTGGACAGCGACTCCTACAGGTCGGTTGGTGCGCCTGCGCAGTAGAATCAGGAAGTGTCGGGGGCAGCGTGAGCCTCCCACGCGGTACTCCTCGCCACTGAGAGATCGAGCTGCGCAGGTGAAAAGATGCGACTGCTGTTACCTCAAGTACCGGAGGGGACTTGTGCTATGTATGACTTAGTCCACATTGCAGCCGGCTTGTGGGAGGCAAGAAACAGCGTTCGTGACAGGGGAGGGTTGAATTGGATGATACGAAATTGGGATGGGAGAAAATATAGAAAATGGGAGAAAAAGTGGATAAAAAAAAAACTGGTTTTCTCTCATCACACGAAAGCCCGCAGGTGGTCCGCCTCCTCGTCAGTCGCTCTTCATCTCGTCTGAGACCCCGGCTGACCTTTATTGGTGATCATGGTTCCTGCTTCCTGCCAACACACGCTCGCTCGTTCACACGCGTTCGTCGAGTCACTCGGTCACTTAACCCCGGTGGTTCCTCTACAGTGAAAACCAGTTAAGACAAAAGACCCCTCATGTTCCTCTCACTCCTAACAGGAATAAGCCCTGATAAAGTTAGTTACCATGCCAACGCATTCATGTTGAACATTACACTGTTATCCTGCACTGTCCAAAGGAAACAATATCCCCAGGCCATCAGGATGCTCAATGACAATTCCACTATGTAACAACCCATCATCTACACACACTGCACACACATCCACATGTACACACTCACTTTAAACAAATTTAGACACTTTAACACACTTTATATGTATCTATTATTAAAGAGATTTGCACCACATTCATACCTCATTTGCACCCTACCCCAAGTGTTGTACCTCTGCATTCTACCTCACTGTTACTCATTTTACTCTGTATCGTATATTGTATATATGTATATTGACTTTACCTACTTCTTACTTGCTTCTTAAATTTTGTTTTTTACTTACTTTCTTTTTACAGCACACTCCCAGGGGCTCATACAGAAACAAGCATTTCATTATAAAGTATTCTGTATTTTCTTCTGACAAATAATAAACAAACTTGAAACGAGAAGGCACGTCACAGTGTAGAGCAGGGATCGGGAATAGGCGGCCCGCGGGCCGACATTGGCCCGCCAGCAATAATTTCTGGCCCGTCAGATTATTTTGAGAATATGATATTTATTTTACGCGCAGGAAATATTCACTCGGGACGCCAGGGTGTCTTTTATTGTGAAGCTGTATCTATCTACCGGTAGTCATCAAAAGCATGTCTGTCACTATAGCCAATTGAAATGCTAGAAATGGTCACGTGGACTGGGAGAACCAATGGAATAGTCCCACC
Source organism: Notolepis coatsorum (assembly GCF_963971535.1). Taxonomy (NCBI): domain Eukaryota; kingdom Metazoa; phylum Chordata; class Actinopteri; order Aulopiformes; family Paralepididae; genus Notolepis; species Notolepis coatsorum. Next base: position 3,333 of record NW_028173479.1, read on the forward strand.
GGGCCGTGTGTATATTTCCCTAACGCACTTTCACTTCCGCGTTCGAGATGGAGCAAGTAACAAAATGTGTTAAAAAAAAATAAAACATCTTTGCGACGGGGAAATATAACGCTTCTTTTAATAAACAGGAGCCATACTTAAAATACGGGTTTGTTTATCGCAACAGGTCGGTGATTCTTGCGTGCTGAGCCGACGTCCTCTCTGCATAATATGTGGCGACAACAACAACAACAACAACAACAACAACAACAACAACAACAACAACAACAACAACAACAACAATGAGGAAATGAGGACAACTGTGTTCAAGTTGGCAGATAAAGTAGCTGCATTCAACGCCAATCTGGAATTGGAGGGCGGCGAGTGGATATGTGACATGTTTCAAACATTAGCAGGGATTTTGGAGGATTTAACAACAAACAAGGTATGGTGAGTCGTGTTTTCATGCATTCTGATCTGTTCATCACGCGCCACGGTGATCTGCAACAGCTGATCTGCTGTTCATGATGAATGAATGAATGAATGAAAACTTTATTTAACAGATTGCAGAATGGGTACAATACAGTACGCCGCAATACGTTTGTCTTTTTTCACTATATTAAATTAGCCATTGTTTTTGATCCTGGCCCGCCAAGCAATGGCTTGGGGAAAATCTGGCCCGTGGCCAGATCTAATTGCCGACCCCTGGTGTAGAGCATGAACACACAACGCACGTCGGTGCCAAGTGTGGAAACTTTCAGTTTGACCGACATTGAGTTGAATGGGATCAGCCATCTCCTCATTTATGACATGTCAATTCAACAGGTTGCTACCTCAGATGTCAGAGTCATCTGTAATGTGTTGCATTAGCTAACATTTCATATATTGGTTGATGTAATATTTCCTCAGATAGCTGTTACTTTTTAATACAGGCTTTAATAGAAATGGCACCAGTCTGGCACCAAGCAGAGCATAGAACGCTGGTATTCTGACGTGATGACCCTTCCTTCTTTTATAGTTTCCCAGCACTGTCCGTGCATCCAAAATTATATGGAAGCCATCTTTTATACCATGATATTCTACACCATAACAAAGTGCTGTTTCTATCTATCCTGTCAAAGAGACGTCTGGTGCTTCTGTTTCTGGTGGGAGAGACTTTTCCAGGCGAACAAACTTAGACTCTGTCGTATCTCCAAAGAGGTCAGTTCCTTTCTTTCAGGGATTTAAAAAAATAACTTTTAAACTGTCAGATAACCCAGTGTTGGTGTTACATTATTATACATTATTCGTATTATTATACATCATGCTCTGAATGGATTTCCAAACAGGTCCTAATAGCATGACACTCACTGGGGCACACAAAGGACCATTTTCAAACGTAACCTTTAAAACGACTTTAAACTAATTACGAAACGCTCAAAGTGGAGTCGACAAGTCCCGACCACGGCGACGCACGGCGCATTCCAGCCACATGATGGATGTCGCCGTTAAGGGGAAAGACAGATCACCACGCGCCACGGACGGATCTGACAGAGAGAGAGGGCGAAGCACCACGACAATGGGGAGGAGGGAGAGATAGAGAGATAATCAAAGCCATGCGAGGGACAGAGGAAGAAGGGCTGAGGTGAGCGGAAGAAGACAGGGCCACAGAATGGCCTGTCTCTGGAGATAAACAGTTAACCTGTCAATCAGAGGGGAGCCGGGGGCCCTGTGTGCCTTTGAGCACACCGTCGCCTATCAAAGAGCGGCTGGCGGGGCGAGAAGGTGCTTAATCTGTGTTTTCTGCGAGTCGGGTTGGAGAGGGGAGAGCGTGTGGCGGCTCAGTGCCATGGCAGATCACCCGCCGCGCGAGAGCATGGCCATGAATATTCAACCCACGGGGAGAGACACAATAAGGAGACTCTTTCTTTCTCTCCATCTCTCTCCTTCTCTTTTATTCTCTTTCTTTCTTTCTCTCATCTCTTTTTTTTTTACCGGTTGCCATAACAATGCAGTGTATTACATGCATTGTGGTGTAAATTTGTGCAAATATATGCACAATGCATTATTCTTTTTTGCCTTATACTAGTGTGTCAATTACGATTGCAAATGTATGCACTTTAAATCTCGTGCCATACTTTAAACTTAAGATCCATGAAATACCTGTTTGGAAATAGGTTACTTCACAGTAGTCATCTGAAGTATAACAATCTTGTCGTGAGGATTAAGATTCAAATGAATGATTATTGCTATAAGAATGGTTGTATTTGGCAAGTATATAGACTCTGCTCTGAAGAAGCTCTCAGCACACGACTGTGCAAGAAGACTGAAACTGTGTATCACTCGATCAGTTCATATCCGAATTAGAACCCAAAATCAGAAAAACTGTTTTGATTTTGTTCTGAAGTTAGAAATAGAGAAAATGGGATATTTTGTTGTCTTGAAATTAACAAATAATTAACTGACCTCATATAGTGAACTGATCGCAGCCCTTTCCAGTTCTGTATCCGAAACATGACGATTGAGCCCAGACACATTCATGTTCCAAAGCATTATTGAGCAAACGCTGACTTATTTAACAAAATATGACCACTTACTAATCATTACTTACAGACTAAAACACTGTGAGAAGCACACATTTAATATAAATGTACGACTGTACTGCAGTCTCGTTCTCGGCGTGCGGCTGCACACTGTTTGGAACATATTGGGCGCACCTCACAAACTCACTCAAATCTTGATGAGACTAAAGCCACCAGTGAGAAAAGGCCATCTGTACGTAACATTGTTGTATGGAGCATGGTGTGAATTGCATATAACTTTATTGTCCACCAAGGTGGAAAATTGTCTTCGGCTCACCAAACACGAAAATCATCACAAGACGCCAGAAGGCAACTAGCATGACATAAAACACAAACAGGCATAGACAGGGTTACTCATTAGAAACACATAATAAAAAAAACTGTTCATATCTGTGGCTTCCATCTTGTTGGTCACTTTGCAGAATTAAGGATGATAATGGCACTTGGAATGAAGGACTTCTTGAATATATTCCTAGTTGCCAGGGGGACTCTATAGCGCTCTAACTGGCTGAATAAAGGATGGGAGCTGTCTGCCAAGATACTCCTCGCCTTCTTCCTTGTTCTTTCTGTGAGGCGTACAGTCAAGGGCTTTTGGGGTTTGCCCATGTCGTATATTGGAGTAGTCAAGGTAGTTAACCAACACTGTTTGCTTAATGAAGAAAAGATGAATACAACAGGCTTCCCTCCAGATCCACTAGCAAGGAGGGAACATTTGGTTTCTGTACACAACAAGGGTGTTTTGTTTATCCCATATTTATTAAATGTGGAGAGACCCTGGAGAGAATGTTTTGGTCAACAAAGGGAGACAAAGATAATATTGTGCATTACATGGTTATCCAGACATATTCACCCTGGTCCAGTGCAGTGACCTTACATTAATTTAGTCAACAAACAGTTGTTATACATTCAGAAGCAAGATTACTCACGTATGGCACAATCTCATGATGGGACGGAGGAGGTTCAGACTGGCTGTCTGACCTAACTCCTAATATTTTTAGATGTGGTTTGTATACTCAATATGACATCATACACTGCCTGGCCTTGCCTGGCCAATCAAAAGTTACATTCAAAACATTGTCTCCTCCTGGTCAGTCTTCCAAATATGGTCATGTCATTTTCACCTCAGGGGGTCCAGCTCACAGAGGGGTTGATGTCTTCTTATCAGGATCACTCTTTTTAACATATGTTACAATAAAAAGAATTTAGTGCGTATCTTTAGTGGAATGATCTATATGTATCCAGAATTAAAACAATGTATTCATTACCTATAGTTCAACACTAAGCATTCTATATGAGATAAACCTGTACCTGTATTTAACAGACTAAACTTACATTTTATATATAAACATTGAAAAGAGAAATAGAAAAGCATGTTCTAGGCGGTCAGGTGGCGTAGTGGAGATTGTGCTCGTCACCAATGCAAGAGGCTGCGGTCTCGACTCCCGGAGAGTCAGCATTGCCTTGGCTTGGGCTGATCGCTGTACTAACTCGTTTGGCTGAGTTAGGGGGAGGGAAGCCGTGGGTGGGTCCTGGGCGTTGTGGACAGCGACATCTACAGTTCGGTCGGGGCGCCTGCACAGCGAGGGTAGGATCTGGAGAAAGGTAGTGTGACCTTCCACACGTTACACTCTCCCGTGAGAATCTGCGCTGCCAGGCTGGCTGCCGGCTGGCTGCACATGTGTCGGTGGAAAGCATGTGACAGTCTCCAGCCTCCCGGACCAACAGTAGGGGGGGTGCGCAACAACCAGGAAGGGGGTTGGGAATTGGCATAACGACTAACAGTGGGATGGGAGAAAAATCAGAAAAAAGGAGGGGGAAAAAGATAATAAAAAAATGTATTAAAAAAAGCATGTTCTATTATCTTTATGAACAGTTGAAATTATAATGACATTCAAATATCCCTTTTTACTTAACAAGTCAGATTAATGTGATATAGTTGTGACAAATAATACTATGATTCTTGATATTTTTTCAGAGCAAGTATGGGTCTCTGTAGCTCTCTTTGTTAGACCAGCTGTCTTGGCTGTAATCTGGTCACACTGAGATGTGACTTTTGGTCTCATTGTTTTGGCGCTGATCACATTAACATCTTCTATTGTCTTCTGTTATCCTAATCACACAGTCCTAAAGGCATTCCCACACTGGGTGAAACTGCCCTCAGGAGCTAATCATTCATGCATTCTGGTCAAATAAAGTTACATTTGTATATTACATCCAAGTCAATTTACTACACCCACTATCTTGCTGGCCATTGACACAATGCGAGAGAGTTTATTCTTAAGTTTGCAGTTCAGGTGACCGAACCAAACAGGAAAAGGAAAAGTGAAAACACTCAATAACCAGCTCTAAAATTAGCTGACTGACACCGAAGCCCTGGAGTCTTCTCAGAAGATAGTCACTGTGAACATTTCGTGAAAACATACTTGAAAACATGTTTTCAGAAAAGCTCACCTGGCAATCTAAGACTGTACCAAGATATTTTAATGTATTCACAGTTTCCACATGTTGACCATCAAGTGAAACTAGCTCGGTTTCCAGATCTTGCTTGGTACACATGATTAGTTCTTTGGTCTTAGCCACATTGATTTCCATCTGGCTAATGTTACACCGTGATTCAAGAGCCTTAGGGCTAGATCCACAAAGAATGGATTGCACTGTGCTAATTGCACCCTTACTTACAATTCATTATGAATTGAAAATGGGGGACCCTGATGTAAACAAGACGAAAGTCTTTCTCTGGTCTGCATCCCCTTAACAATTGTGTGTATTGAGCCGTACTGTATTGTACCCATTCTGCAATCTGTTAATAAACTTTTCATTCAATCACCTGCACGTTCAATAAATTGTATTGCACTGCTCTTATTCTGTCTATGTTTCTACTCTATGTCTGCACTTTTTGCATTGCTTATAGATTTTTATAGATTTTAATGGCAGAAATCTATAAAAAATTTATAATTATGCCAATTCTATGCTCATGTTATGCCTATGACTATTTAGTGTCTACATGACCATTATTTCCACTCCTAAGAAACTGAGGTTACCTGTTACGTATGGGGGTGAGTAGTAGTGAGTCCAATGGTGGAGGAGACAAGGAGAGACGGAGATAGGTAGCTATTTCTAAGGATGTGTCTTTATTAAAACACACAGAGCAGCGATAATCCAGGAAAGACGCCGGGCGTCAACAGAGAGAACAGGCAAAAGTAATATAAGTGCATCGCGAGTGGCTCAGCAAACTCTGACCAGCTCCTTCCCACACAAACGCTTTTCTGGAGCCTCGACAACAAACAAGGGAACAGAGAAAGAATAAGTAGTCACCAACCAAACATTCCAATCAATTAGCAGTGACAGCAAATTGACAGCACAGTGACAGCAACAGTGGAGAGTACCAATCAGTGACAACAACACAGGAATGTGGGCGTGACAACCAAAATGCAAATACCAACCACCAGGTGAAAACATTCCCCGGGAGAGGGAACCCAGAATGTTACAGTTACCATAATTTACAGTGACGACAAGCTTACAAAACAAAACATAGTTTATCAGCAATAGGCACAATAAATAAGAATGAACAATAAAAAATCAGCTAAGACAGTTACAAGTCGACACACAGTGGTCGTAGATCATACTTTTAAATGCAGCAGAGGAAGGAAGAACCTTCAGCTTCAGAGTCAGTCGGAGGGCGTTCCAGGTGTTGGAAGCATCAAAGGAAAACGCTGTTTTTCCTATAGTTCAGAGCAAACTGCGAGGAACCCTGAGAACCAGCCAGTCATCAGAATAACAATGACTCTATCAAATGATCAGTTGACAGTCATACAGAACTATATTATCATCTTCCCAATGGTATGTATGGGCATTCACTGGCTATTCATAAATTGTTCATAAGCAGCAGTGCTTAAATGTGTCAGTAGCATAGGATTTACTATGTAGAAGCACGGAGGCACGAGTGCATTAGACCAACCGTCTGCTTGTCAGTTAAAAAGAAAAAAAAAGGAAAGGTGATAAACGATTAAGCCCAACGAATAGCAATAGTGTGGAAATAGCAATTTACTGCCTCTGTCCGTGGTGCTGAAATAGGGAATATCTCACTGACTCTCTCTCTGTCTCTGTCTCTGTCTCTGTCTCTGTCTCTGTCTCTGTCTCTGTCTCTGTCTCTCTCTCTCTCTCTCTCTCTCTCTCTCTCTCTCTCTCTCTCTCTCTCTCTCTCTCTCTCTCTGTCTCTGTCTCTGTCTCTGTCTCTGTCTCTGTCTCTCTCTCTCTCTCTCTCTCTCTCTCTCTCTCTCTCTCTCTCTCTCTCTCTCTCTCTCTCTCTCTCTCTCTCTCTCTCTCTCTCTCTCTCTCTTTCTCTCTCTCTCTCTCTCTCTCTCTCTCTCTCTCTCTCTCGCTCTCTCGCTAATGCGCTTTCTCATTGTCTACGGCTGTTTTAATCCAAACCCCCTGCCTCCTCTACAACCAACATTGTAATTAAGATCTCGTTCCTACTAGTCGGAAAAAGCCAAAAGTTTGCGTGACGCGGGCACCAAACTGCAGGAGTGTTAAAAGCTGCTCTTGTGCCTGCAGAGAAAACACTGCACGCCGCGCACGGCAGCAGGGCCTTGGGGGGGGTAATGCATTTCCTATGTTCGTGTTGCATGGCATTTTTTGGGAGGCTGTACTTTTCCCCACATCTGCTCAGGAGGAGTGCCCTACGAGATGTTCAGCACTCGTCGTAACAACATCCCAGCCCTATAGGACCCGTCGGAAACAAATCACGGCACTCCGCCTCGTCGTCTATCAAGTTCCGGTCGAGTTAACGCGGAACAACCTCTGGGGGGGCGGGCGGGTGTGCGTGCCGTGGACTCGGCTCAATGTTAAACAAAATTTGTCTTACCCGATTTTCACTCTTCATAATAAAGAGGGGTTTCGGGGCTGCGGGGAGAGAGTGGCCCGGATCACTCACGAACCGTTTAGAACGGAGATCAATCCAGGAGTCGATGAGGAATATATATTAGCCCCCGACCGCACAGTACGTCGCGGACGCACGTTATCTCGGCGGTAAACACATTCATCATCAACACATCCCGGTGATGTCGGAGTACAAAGGCCTCTGAGAATAGAGAGGGGAGGGGAGGGGGGTTAGAGTGAGAGAGATCACACCGCCGGCGTCTCTGAGAGATGTGGCGGAGGAGTGCGTTTCCGTTTCTGTCGTTGTAAAGGCATTTATCAAAGATCCTCAGCCCATGTCTCACCAGAATCTAACACAGCCCCCTCCCTCCCTTCCGCGACAGCTAGATTAGATTCGATTTAAATGTATTGTCATTATACAGTACAGTACAACGAAACGAAGTTTGGCATCGAACCAGAGTGCAAATGTAACAGTATAAAGTGCAACAGTAATATACAATGTACAGGTGGTTAAACTGGAAATAAAATATCTTAATGAGTACTACTGAGTATAGGGCTAATCAGATGTATGTACAGAGTTGTAGTATTAATATTGTGGCAGATATCATCCCTCGTCACATGGTTACGTGGAGGAAGGGAGATACTACTGCCACGGGCAGAGGAGAGAATGAGGAGTTGATTGGGGACTGATAGAATACACCTGTGCACCCACGTGATCACCCACATCCCACACACACACACACAGAGAGAAACACCCGGCATAAAGGACTAGGAGAGACAGAGGGAAGTTGAGTGGAGGTGAGGAAGGAGTATAGAGATCGTGGAGAGAGTGTGAGATATAGAGTTTGTGAGGTGAGAGGTAGTTTGAAGGAGAGGTGAGAGCGAGTAGGTGTTCGTGGTACTGGACCCTGGACTGGCTGAGATACCCCCTTGTGAAACTGACCCCGGACCGGAGGACAAACCCTGAGTATTGAACATTCCCTTTTTATACGAGAGCTTGGATCGTGTTTTGACCTTGGACTGTATTTGGACGACTCTTTTGCCTATTGGAACTGTACTTTGGTTCAATAAACCTCAACTGTTTATTGAAATTGCACTTGTGTGGACATTGGAATTGTTGAACACCAGGCTTGTCACAATATGTACAGTGATACAGGTATAAAGACACTATGGTTGTAAGTCATACTGGCCAGCAGCATAACTTGTAATAGTAGGTAAGAAATATGTACAGATATAGATATAGTATCTAAAGATATGTAAAAATTATTATATGCAGACTATATGCAGATTATATATATATATATATACTGTATGAATAAAGAGGTGACTCCTGTCATCTCTCCCTCTCTCCCTATCCCTCAATAACTCCCGTCACCCCCCCCCCCCCCCCTCTCTCCCCCCTCTCCCAATCAATGTGATCGGCTCGTTCTACATCTCTTTTCTCCTTCCATCTCGTACTCATTCTTCTTTACAGCGTATCTCCGTCCTCATCACTCTCTCTGTCATCATCACTCTCTCCTTGTCCTGCTACATCTGGGCCGATATCTCAGAGGTTCTGTTGAAGGAATGTAAGGATACTAAGAGTGTCTCCTCCACATGGTCCCCTGTTACAGAACCCTGCTGCTTGGCCACACTCATTGTCTCACACACACACACACACACACACACACACACACACACACACACACACACACACACACACACACACACACACACACACACACACACGCACATGCACATGCACACGGTAAACAACAGATGAGGTACTCAAAAAACTGAGGGCCCTCCAACCTAACAAGGCCACTGGCCATGACAACATCCCCTCCAAATTCCTCAGAGACTCAGCAGCCGCCATCACCCCAGTCATCACACGCATAATAAACCTCTCCATAAAACAGGGACACGTCCCCAAGGACTTCAAAATTGCGAGGGTGGCCCTTTTGCACAAAAAGGGCAGCAAATTAGACCCAGGCAACTACCACCCTGTTTCTATTCTTACATCCATCTCGAAAGTCATGGAAAAGATTGTCTAAAAGTACCTAGCGGAAAAATCTACGAATTCCAATCTGGCTTCAGAACATCCCACTCCACTGACACATGCCTTCTCTATTTGAACGACCACATCAAACAAGAGGTGGACGTGGGCAAATACTGCGGCATGGTCATGCTGGACCTACAAAAGGCCTTCGACACTGTCAATCACTCCATTCTGATTGACAAGCTAAAAGCAATTGGTTTTGATAGTCTATCAGTGAGCTGGATGCAATCCTACCTTGAGGGGAGGGAACAGATGGTGGAGGTAAACGGTACCCTATCCCCCCACAAGGAAGCATACTAGGACCGCTACTGTTCCTAATTTATGCAAATTAGTCTGACATGTCGTCAGCTTGTGACTGCAACTTGTTCCTGTTTGCGGACGACTCAGCCTGTTGGTCTCTGACAAGAACAAGTTACAGGTTGAAAAACCCTCAGCTCGGAACTAGGCAAAATCTGCATATGGCTCGCTGATAACAAACTATCATTACACATGGGCAAAACAGAGTCCATTCTCTTCGGTTCAAATAACAAACTCAGCAAGACCGACGGCTTCTCAGTTAAAGTGGGTGACAATATTGTCACAAGGAAAGATGAAATTACCTACCTGGGTTCCATCCTAGAGGCTAATCTTTCCTGTGACAAAATGGCATCCAATGTAATAAAAAAAGTCAACCAACGAACTCGATTCTTGTACCGGATCTCCTCTCTGTAAACAAGAATACCCTGAAGACTCTGCAGGAGCACTCATTCAAGGGTACTACGACTATGCTTGCACGTCATGGTACCAAAGCACCTCAAAGGCGCTAAAAACAAAATTACAAACATCTCAAAACAAACTGGTCAGACTACTGCTTGACCTTACTCCTCGAACCCACCTCACCCCTGCCCACTTTGACAACCTAGGATGGCTTAGAGTAGACGACAGAGTACAGCAACTTGCAATGGCCTGGTCTACAAGATACACTACACGACAAGGTACCCATGTACATGTCAAAATACTTCCCAAAGGTTAGTGAATACCACGATCACAACACCAGAGGGAGCTCCACAAATCATGTTAAACCCAGATTCGGCTCAAACAAGGGACTAAACACGTTTAGCAATTATGCCACATCAATGTGGAACGCCCTACCTAAAGCTGTAAAGGAATGTGAATCACTACCCACTTTCAAAACCACTCTCAAAGCTGTACTGTATTGTACCCATTCTGCAATCTGTTAATAAAGTTTTCAATCAATCAATCAATCAATCAAAACACACACACACACCTTCCCATATCTCTTTCACACATCTATTCCTAGTCCCTCTCTCTCTCTCACACACACACACACCTTCTAGTATTTTCTACTCTCCATTCCCCTTATTCCCTCCCTCTCTTTCCCCCTCCCTCTCTCCTCCCTCTCCCCTTCCCTCTAAATGGTAAATGGGCTGCTTTTTTATATAGCGCTTTTATCTCTCCCTCTTTCCCTCCCTAACGCTCGCTCTCCCTCCCTCTCTCCATTCCTTCTCTCTCTCTCCTTCCCTCTCTCCTTCCCTCTCTATCTCCCTCCCTCCCTCTCTCCCTCTCATTCTCTCTCCATCTTGTTGTCCCTCCCTCTCTCCCTCCCTCCCTCCCCCCTCTCTGATTCCCTCTCTCTCCCTCCCACTTCTCCTTCCCTCCTCTCCTCCCCCCTCTCTCTCTCTCCCTCTCTCCTTCCCCCCCTCTCTCTATCTCTCTCTCTCTCTCTCTCTCTCTCTCTCTCTCTCTCTCTCTCTCTCTCTCTCCCTCCCTATATGCCTGTGTCTTTTATCTCGGTTCCAGTTGAGGCGGTGAGGGTCTGTCTCCTGTGGAGAGTTCTGGCTCTTAGAGAAGAACAATGGGGGAATTGGGATCTTTTGAGCGGCAGATTATTCATCACCGCCTGGCTGTGCTTCCATAAAAACTACCCTGCCCGCTCCTCTCTCTCTCTCTCTCTCTCTCTCTCTCTCTACTCTCTCCTCTCTCTCTCTCTCTCTCTCTCTCTCTCTCTCTCTCTCTCTGCCCCCCTCCTCTCTCTGCCCCCTCTCTCTGTCTCTCTCCATCTCTCTGTATCTCTGACACTCTGTCTGTCTCCCTCTCTCTCTCTTTGAATCTTTCTCTCTTTCTCTCTTTCTTTCGCTCTATCTCTCTCACACTCTGTGAGTCTCTCTCTGTCTTGTCTCTTTCTTGCTCACACACACACACACACACACTGTCTCTCTCTCTGTCTTTACATTCCTCTGTTCCTACATTTCAAAGCTGGAAATACTGTTCCTGTGTGTGTGTGTGTGTGTGTGTGTGTGTGTGTGTGTGTGTGTGTGTGTGTGTGTGTGTGTGTGTGTGTGTGTGTGTGTGTGTGTGTGTGTGTGTGTGTGTGTGTGTGTGTGTGTGTGTGTGTGTGTGTGTGTGTGTGTGTGTGTGTGTGTGTGTGTGTGTGTGTGTGTGTGTGTGTGAGTGTTGTTTGCATACATGCCGTTAAGGGCATGTTTGTAGATAAGCCAAATAATTATAATAAATAAACACAAGGTAACTGATGATGAGAGGATTAGACAGCTCACCCCCCATATAGCAACTGAACGGTCATTCTCCCTCACATCTATAATCAGTTCAATATCTATGGCCACTGCTCATTCCGAATGCATAACACATCCATATTTTTAATTCAATATGAGCAGCAACAACAACAACAACAACAACAACAACAACAACAACAACAACAACAACAGAAACAAGGACATTTGAGGCTTCCCCGGAGGGAGGGAATTAGCAGTTTTATCCACAGTTGACCTAAGTAACGGACGGCCCTCTGTGATGCTGAAGCACAGCCGCACGACAGACTCTAAAGTGGGCCGACAGAACCAGAACAAACTCCAAGTGAACATCTGCAGTGAAAGATTATTCAGTTTTGGATAAATCATAGAAATTCAACTGATAGAATGGCCATCCGTTCAAATCTACACAGTCGTCAATCTATCTCGTGTGGCTGGTACATCTCACAATGGGCTGCCTTCAAATGTCAATACCTACTCTTACAAGTTACGCTGCTGGCCAGTATGACTTACTACCAGAGTGTCTTTATACCTGTATCACTGTACATATTAATACTACAACTCTGTACATACATTTGATTAGCACTATACTCAGTAGTACTAATTTATATATTTTATACCCAGTTTAATCTCCTGTACATTGTATATTACTATTGCACTGTTACATTTGCACATTTGCACACACACATTACACATATACACTTTCCACTTTCCTCTCTCTCTCTCTCTCTCTCTCTCTCCTCTCTCTCTCTCTCACTCTCTCTCTCTCTCTCTTCTCTCTCTCTCTCTGGTTAGATGCCAAACGTCTCAATACATTTGAATCTAATCTAAACGGTGTTTCCCATGACAACGGCATCCAAGCTTTATGGACGTTGCAGTGTATCGGAGGTGTATTACTAACAACAATGGACCTATCTCAAACGACCCCGCCCTTGAGGGAAGCAACAGTTGTGATTGGAGGATCAGGAAAAGGAGGGCGGGATTTGAATGAGTCTATTCCCATACATTAGACGAAAGGCTATTTCTTTTACCCATTCAAGTTCTGCTGGATAAACAGTGGAGTGGACTGCTCTACCTCCCGAGCTACTGTCGCCCCCCCATATATAAATGATGTATAAATGTGTGTGCATGAGAGAGAGAGGGAGAGATAGTGAAGTGCAGTAAAGAAAGAGTGCATTGCGTGAGGAGATGAGAGGGGATACTGTATATGAAATCCTTGGATTCCTCTTCGTTGAATATTCCGTCAGAAGTTCTCGCTCTCCTACGAGGCCTTGTCTCCCGTGCGCTGCCTGCAAGGCTAGTTATAAGGCGCTAAGCTAATAACGTTAAATCGATTGGCGTTTCGGCCCTACACAAGCTAGAGTTAAAAATCCAAATGCATTTGATCGGTATCATGTTCCACCATGAATGCATGAAAGGGGGGGGGGGGGGGGGGGGGGGGGGGAGTCGTTTCTGATTATTGATTACCAGTAACGGCATTATTGAATGCAAAAAAACGCTAATCAGCTGGATCGGTATGAAAACATTGCTCAATCAAGCCAGAATTTACGTCAGATAGTCCTTACCTGTGGCCGGGAGTATTCCAAAAATAATATTCCAATTGTTTGATCGCCATCTGGTACATCCAATGTCGATTAGGGCCACGGCATAATCAATCACAGTATATGCATCGGATGTCCCCGTAGACGTTTGGATGCCACCGATTGAACCTATAGCCTCGCCGTCTAGTAAAAATCTGCGCCCGGAGACCTTACAGTGTAACGCAAGGGTCTGGAACAGGGTTTACTGCAGCTCGATACCGCCACCTGGGAGAATCTGGCCGGTACTGCAGCACCAGAAGTAGGGCTTCTAACGGCAACATACGCGTCCCTGGCAATTAAATAGGATATTAAAATCGAAAATAAGGAAAAATTAACCAAACACGTAATATTACGTGGTCTGGCACCCAACGGTTGTCGGGCAATCACGTAATATTACGGTGGTAGCACTGATTGAGTTAAAGCTGTGCGTTAGCCTAGCTTAGCACAATGAATGGAATCGGACAGTGCCGGTTAGCCTTCGGGAGAGGTGTTAGTTGGACAATGCTAAACTAGGCTAACGTGCAGCCAGATCGCTTTCTACTGAACGCACAGAGAGGAAACTGGTATCTATCTTCTTGTCTCTCTCTGGAGAAGACGGTAAGCTAATTTCCCAAAATATTGGTGTGTTCCTTAAGAGGAACAGAGGCGTATTAAAACTGCTCAGTATTCATTTCGCCACGAGACTGAAGCATTGTTTTTAAAAAAAAACAGCTCAAAACTTACCTTTTTGAACTAGTTTTTAAGAATTATTATCTTTATTTTATTGTCTTATTTTTCTTTATTTATGTTTTATTAAAATTTGTATATCATTATTTTATGTTGTCTTTATAATTGTATTTGTTATATTTGAATGTCTTATTTTACTGTTGTACAAATGTTTCTTATGGTTTACTGTCTAATTAGCTATTATTATTATTTTAACTATTTTACTTTTCAGTCTTTATTATTATTTTATTTGTAATATTTGATTGTCCTTTTATTATCTTATCTAATTGTTTTATTACCATTTCTTATCACTTTAATGTTTGTTTTATCCTTTTGTTTAGTTGTTTGTGTAAAGCACTTTGAGCTGCAATCTGTATGCATGGTGCTCTAAATAAAGTTATTATTATTATCATCGTCGAGGTGCGTTGAGATAGCGCGGG
>NW_028173478.1:0-28866 GCF_963971535.1 Notolepis coatsorum
GAGACAGTAGTTACCTTCACACAGACAGTAGTTACCTTCACAGAGACAGTAGTTACCTTCACACCAGACATTAGTTATCTTCACAGAGACAGTAGTTACCTTCACAGAGACAGTAGATACCTTCACAGAGACAGTAGTTACCTTCACAGACTCAGTAGTTACCTTCACACAGACAGTAGTTACCTTCACACAGACAGTAGTTACCTTCACAGAGACAGTAGTTACCTTCACAGAGACAGTAGTTACCTTCACACAGACAGTAGTTACCTTCACAGAGACAGTAGTTACCTTCACAGAGACAGTAGTTACCTTCACACAGACAGTAGTTACCTTCACAGAGACAGTAGTTACCTTCACACAGACATTAGTTATCTTCACAGAGACAGTAGTTACCTTCACAGAGACAGTAGATACCTTCACAGAGACAGTAGTTACCTTCACAGACCAGTAGTTACCTTCACACAGACAGTAGTTACCTTCACACAGACAGTAGTTACCTTCACAGAGACAGTAGTTACCTTCACAGAGACAGTAGTTACCTTCACACAGACAGTAGTTACCTTCACAGAGACAGTAGTTACCTTCACAGAGACAGTAGTTACCTTCACACAGACAGTAGTTACCTTCACACAGACAGTAGTTACCTTCACAGAGACAGTAGTTACCTTCACAGAGACAGTAGTAAGTAGTTACCTTCACAGAGACAGTAGTTACCTTCACAGAGACAGTAGTTACCTTCACAGAGACAGTAGTTACCTTCACACAGACAGTAGTTACCTTCACAGAGACAGTAGTTACCTTCACAGAGACAGTAGTTACCTTCACAGAGACAGTAGTTACCTTCACAGAGACAGTAGTTACCTTCACACAGACAGTAGTTACCTTCACAGAGACAGTAGTTACCTTCACAGAGACAGTAGTTACCTTCACACAGACAGTAGTTACCTTCACAGAGACAGTAGTTACCTTCACAGAGACAGTAGTTACCTTCACAGAGACAGTAGTTACCTTCACAGAGACAGTAGTTACCTTCACAGAGACAGTAGTTACCTTCACAGAGACAGTAGTTACCTTCACAGAGACAGTAGTTACCTTCACAGAGACAGTAGTTACCTTCACAGAGACAGTAGTTACCTTCACAGAGACAGTAGTTACCTTCACAGAGACAGTAGTTACCTTCACACAGACAGTAGTTACCTTCACAGAGACAGTAGTTACCTTCACAGAGACAGTAGTTACCTTCACACAGACAGTAGTTACCTTCACAGAGACAGTAGTTACCTTCACAGAGACAGTAGTTACCTTCACAGAGACAGTAGTTACTTCACAGAGACAGTAGTTACCTTCACAGAGACAGTAGTTACCTTCACAGAGACAGTAGTTACCTTCACAGAGACAGTAGTTACCTTCACATAGACAGTAGTTACCTTCACAGAGACAGTAGTTACCTTCACAGAGACAGTAGTTACCTTCACAGAGACAGTAGTTACCTTCACAGAGACAGTAGTTACCTTCACACAGACAGTAGTTACCTTCACAGAGACAGTAGTTACCTTCACAGAGACAGTAGTTACCTTCACAGAGACAGTAGTTACCTTCACAGAGACAGTAGTTACCTTCACAGAGACAGTAGTTACCTTCACAGAGACAGTAGTTACCTTCACACAGACAGTAGTTACCTTCACACAGACAGTAGTTACCTTCACAGAGACAGTAGTTACCTTCACACAGACAGTAGTTACCTTCAGAGAGACAGTAGTTACCTTCACACAGACAGTAGTTACCTTCACAGAGACAGTAGTTACCTTCACAGAGACAGTAGTTACCTTCACACAGACAGTAGTTACCTTCACAGAGACAGTAGTTACCTTCACAGAGACAGTAGTTACCTTCACAGAGACAGTAGTTACCTTCACAGAGACAGTAGTTACCTTCACAGAGACAGTAGTTACCTTCACACAGACAGTAGTTACCTTCACAGAGACAGTAGTTACCTTCACAGAGACAGTAGTTACATTCACAGAGACAGTAGTTACCTTCACAGAGACAGTAGTTACCTTCACAGAGACAGTAGTTACCTTCACACAGACAGTAGTTACCTTCACACAGACAGTAGTTACCTTCACAGAGACAGTAGTTATCTTCACAGAGACAGTAGTTACCTTCACAGAAACAGTAGTTACCTTCACAGAGACAGTAGTTACCTTCACACAGACAGTAGTTACCTTCACAGAGACAGTAGTTACCTTCACAGAGACAGTAGTTACCTTCACAGAGACAGTAGTTACCTTCACACAGACAGTAGTTACCTTCACAGAGACAGTAGTTACCTTCACAGATACAGTAGTTACCTTCACAGAGACAGTAGTTACCTTCACAGAGACAGTAGTTACCTTCACGGAGACAGTAGTTACCTTCACAGAGACAGTAGTTACCTTCACAGAGACAGTAGTTACCTTCACAGAGACAGTAGTTACCTTCACAGAGACAGTAGTTACCTTCACACAGACAGTAGTTACCTTCACAGAGACAGTAGTTACCTTCACAGAGACAGTAGTTACCTTCACATAGACAGTAGTTACCTTCACACAGACAGTAGTTACCTTCACAGAGACAGTAGTTACCTTCACACAGACAGTAGTTACCTTCACACAGACAGTAGTTACCTTCACAGAGACAGTAGTTACCTTACCTTCACAGAGACAGTAGTTACCTTCACAGAGACAGTAGTTACCTTCACAGAGACAGTAGTTACCTTCACACAGACAGTAGTTACCTTCACACAGACAGTAGTTACCTTCACAGAGACAGTAGTTACCTTCACAGAGACAGTAGTTACCTTCACAGAGACAGTAGTTACCTTCACAGAGACAGTAGTTACCTTCACAGAGACAGTAGTTACCTTCACACAGACAGTAGTTACCTTCACAGAGACAGTAGTTACCTTCACAGAGACAGTAGTTACCTTCACAGAGACAGTAGTTACCTTCACACAGACAGTAGTTACCTTCACAGAGACAGTAGTTACCTTCACAGAGACAGTAGTTACCTTCACAGAGACAGTAGTTACCTTCACAGAGACAGTAGTTACCTTCACACAGACAGTAGTTACCTTCACAGAGACAGTAGTTACCTTCACACAGACAGTAGTTACCTTCACAGAGACAGTAGTTATCTTCACAGAGACAGTAGTTACCTTCACAGAGACAGTAGTTACCTTCACAGAGACAGTAGTTACCTTCACAGAGACAGTAGTTACCTTCACAGAAACAGTAGTTACCTTCACACAGACAGTAGTTACCTTCACAGAGACAGTAGTTACCTTCACACAGACAGTAGTTACCTTCACAGAGACAGTAGTTACCTTCACAGAGACAGTAGTTACCTTCACACAGACAGTAGTTACCTTCACACAGACAGTAGTTACCTTCACAGAGACAGTAGTTACCTTCACAGAGACAGTAGTTACCTTCACACAGACAGTAGTTACCTTCACAGATACAGTAGTTACCTTCACAGAGACAGTAGTTACCTTCACAGAGACAGTAGTTACCTTCACAGAGACAGTAGTTACCTTCACAGAGACAGTAGTTACCTTCACAGAGACAGTAGTTACCTTCACAGATACAGTAGTTACCTTCACAGAGACAGTAGTTACCTTCACAGAGACAGTAGTTACCTTCACAGAGACAGTAGTTACCTTCACACAGACAGTAGTTACCTTCACAGATACAGTAGTTACCTTCACAGAGACAGTAGTTACCTTCACAGATACAGTAGTTACCTTCACAAAGACAGTAGTTACCTTCACAGAGACAGTAGTTACCTTCACAGAGACAGTAGTTACCTTCACACAGACAGTAGT
Organism: Notolepis coatsorum; assembly: GCF_963971535.1. Lineage (NCBI taxonomy): Eukaryota > Metazoa > Chordata > Actinopteri > Aulopiformes > Paralepididae > Notolepis > Notolepis coatsorum. The sequence goes on from NW_028173478.1 coordinate 3,866, forward strand.
TACCTTCACAGATACACTAGTTACCTTCACAGAGACAGTAGTTACCTTCACAGAGACAGTAGTTACCTTCACAGAGACAGTAGTTACCTTCACACAGACAGTAGTTACCTTCACAGAGACAGTAGTTACCTTCACACAGACAGTAGTTACCTTCACAGAGACAGTAGTTACCTTCACACAGACAGTAGTTACCTTCACACAGACAGTAGTTACCTTCACAGAGACAGTAGTTACCTTCACACAGACAGTAGTTACCTTCACAGAGACAGTAGTTACCTTCACAGAGACAGTAGTTACCTTCACAGAGACAGTAGTTACCTTCACAGAGACAGTAGTTACCTTCACACAGACAGTAGTTACCTTCACAGAGACAGTAGTTACCTTCACAGAGACAGTAGTTACCTTCACACAGACAGTAGTTACCTTCACAGAGACAGTAGTTACCTTCACAGAGACAGTAGTTACCTTCACAGAGACAGTAGTTACCTTCACACAGACAGTAGTTACCTTCACAGAGACAGTAGTTACCTTCACAGAGACAGTAGTTACCTTCACAGAGACAGTAGTTACCTTCACACAGACAGTAGTTACCTTCACAGAGACAGTAGTTACCTTCACACAGACAGTAGTTACCTTCACAGAGACAGTAGTTACCTTCACAGAGACAGTAGTTACCTTCACAGAGAAGGTAGTTACCTTCACAGAGACAGTAGTTACCTTCACACAGACAGTAGTTACCTTCACACAGACAGTAGTTACCTCCACAGAGACAGTAGTTACCTTCACAGAGACAGTAGTTACCTTCACACAGACAGTAGTTACCTTCACAGAGACAGTAGTTACCTTCACAGAGACAGTAGTTACCTTCACAGAGACAGTAGTTACCTTCACAGAGACAGAGTAGTTACCTTCACAGAGACAGTAGTTACCTTCACAGACTCAGTAGTTACCTTCACAGAGACAGTAGTTACCTTCACAGAGACAGTAGTTACCTTCACAGAGACAGTAGTTACCTTCACAGAGACAGTAGTTACCTTCACAGACTCAGTAGTTACCTTCACAGAGACAGTAGTTACCTTCACACAGACAGTAGTTACCTTCACACAGACAGTAGTTACCTTCACACAGACAGTAGTTACCTTCACAGAGACAGTAGTTACCATCACAGAGACAGTAGTTACCTTCACACAGACAGTAGTTACCTTCACAGAGACAGTAGTTACCTTCACAGAGACAGTAGTTACCTTCACAGAGACAGTAGTTACCTTCACACAGACAGTAGTTACCTTTACAGAGACAGTAGTTACCATCACACAGACAGTAGTTACCTTCACAGAGACAGTAGTTACCTTCACACAGACAGTAGTTACCTTCACAGAGACAGTAGTTACCTTCACAGAGACAGTAGTTACCTTCACAGAGACAGTAGTTACCTTCACAGAGACAGTAGTTACCTTCACAGAGACAGTAGTTACCTTCACACAGACAGTAGTTACCTTCACAGAGACAGTAGTTACCTTCACAGAGACAGTAGTTACCTTCACACAGACAGTAGTTACCTTCACAGAGACAGTAGTTACCTTCACAGAGACAGTAGTTACCTTCACAGAGACAGTAGTTACCTTCACAGAGACAGTAGTTACCTTCACAGAGACAGTAGTTACCCTCACACAGACAGTAGTTACCTTCACAGAGACAGTAGTTACCTTCACACAGACAGTAGTTACCTTCACAGAGACAGTAGTTACCTTCACAGAGACAGTAGTTACCTTCACACAGACAGTAGTTACCTTCACACAGACAGTAGTTACCTTCACAGAGACAGTAGTTACCTTCACAGAGACAGTAGTTACCTTCACACAGACAGTAGTTACCTTCACAGATACAGTAGTTACCTTCACAGAGACAGTAGTTACCTTCACAGAGACAGTAGTTACCTTCACAGAGACAGTAGTTACCTTCACAGAGACAGTAGTTACCTTCACAGAGACAGTAGTTACCTTCACAGAGACAGTAGTTACCTTCACAGATACAGTAGTTACCTTCACAGAGACAGTAGTTACCTTCACAGAGACAGTAGTTACCTTCACAGAGACAGTAGTTACCTTCACACAGACAGTAGTTACCTTCACAGATACAGTAGTTACCTTCACAGAGACAGTAGTTACCTTCACAGATACAGTAGTTACCTTCACAAAGACAGTAGTTACCTTCACAGAGACAGTAGTTACCTTCACAGAGACAGTAGTTACCTTCACACAGACAGTAGTTACCTTCACAGATACACTAGTTACCTTCACAGAGACAGTAGTTACCTTCACAGAGACAGTAGTTACCTTCACAGAGACAGTAGTTACCTTCACACAGACAGTAGTTACCTTCACAGAGACAGTAGTTACCTTCACACAGACAGTAGTTACCTTCACAGAGACAGTAGTTACCTTCACACAGACAGTAGTTACCTTCACACAGACAGTAGTTACCTTCACAGAGACAGTAGTTACCTTCACACAGACAGTAGTTACCTTCACAGAGACAGTAGTTACCTTCACAGAGACAGTAGTTACCTTCACAGAGACAGTAGTTACCTTCACACAGACAGTAGTTACCTTCACAGACACAGTAGTTACAGTAGTTACCTTCACACAGACAGTAGTTACCTTCACAGAGACAGTAGTTACCTTCACAGAGACAGTAGTTACCTTCACAGAGACAGTAGTTACCTTCACCGAGACAGTAGTTACCTTCACACAGACAGTAGTTACCTTCACAGAGACAGTAGTTACCTTCACAGACACAGTAGTTACAGTAGTTACCTTCACACAGACAGTAGTTACCTTCACAGAGACAGTAGTTACCTTCACAGAGACAGTAGTTACCTTCACAGAGACAGTAGTTACCTTCACCGAGACAGTAGTTACCTTCACACAGACAGTAGTTACCTTCACAGAGACAGTAGTTACCTTCACAGAGACAGTAGTTACCTTCACACAGACAGTAGTTACCTTCACAGAGACAGTAGTTACCTTCACAGAGACAGTAGTTACCTTCACAGAGACAGAGACAGTAGTTACCTTCACACAGACAGTAGTTACCTTCACAGAGACAGTAGTTACCTTCACACAGACAGTAGTTACCTTCACACAGACAGTAGTTACCTTCACAGAGACAGTAGTTACCTTCACAGAGACAGTAGTTACCTTCACAGAGACAGTAGTTACCTTCACACAGACAGTAGTTACCTTCACACAGACAGTAGTTACCTTCACACAGACAGTAGTTACCTTCACAGAGACAGTAGTTACCTTCACAGAGACAGTAGTTACCTTCACACAGACAGAGACAGTAGTTACCTTCACACAGACAGTAGTTACCTTCACAGAGACAGTAGTTACCTTCACACAGACAGTAGTTACCTTCACACAGACAGTAGTTACCTTCACAGAGACAGTAGTTACCTTCACAGAGACAGTAGTTACCTTCACAGAGACAGTAGTTACCTTCACAGAGACAGTAGTTACCTTCACACAGACAGTAGTTACCTTCACACAGACAGTAGTTACCTTCACAGAGACAGTAGTTACCTTCACAGAGACAGAGTAGTTACCTTCACAGAGACAGTAGTTACCTTCACAGAGACAGTAGTTACCTTCACACAGACAGTAGTTACCTTCACACAGACAGTAGTTACCTTCACAGAGACAGTAGTTACCTTCACAGAGACAGTAGTTACCTTCACACAGACAGTAGTTACCTTCACAGAGACAGTAGTTACCTTCACAGAGACAGTAGTTACCTTCACAGAGACAGTAGTTACCTTCACAGAGACAGAGTAGTTACCTTCACAGAGACAGTAGTTACCTTCACAGAGACAGTAGTTACCTTCACAGAGACAGTAGTTACCTTCACAGAGACAGAGTAGTTACCTTCACAGAGACAGTAGTTACCTTCACAGACTCAGTAGTTACCTTCACAGAGACAGTAGTTACCTTCACAGAGACAGTAGTTACCTTCACAGAGACAGTAGTTACCTTCACATAGACAGTAGTTACCTTCACAGACTCAGTAGTTACCTTCACAGAGACAGTAGTTACCTTCACAGAGACAGTAGTTACCTTCACACAGACAGTAGTTACCTTCACACAGACAGTAGTTACCTTCACAGAGACAGTAGTTACCTTCACACAGACAGAGACAGTAGTTACCTTCACACAGACAGTAGTTACCTTCACAGAGACAGTAGTTACCTTCACAGAGACAGTAGTTACCTTCACAGAGACAGTAGTTACCTTCACATAGACAGTAGTTACCTTCACAGACTCAGTAGTTACCTTCACAGAGACAGTAGTTACCTTCACAGAGACAGTAGTTACCTTCACAGAGACAGTAGTTACCTTCACACAGACAGTAGTTACCTTCACAGATACACTAGTTACCTTCACAGAGACAGTAGTTACCTTCACAGAGACAGTAGTTACCTTCACAGAGACAGTAGTTACCTTCACACAGACAGTAGTTACCTTCACAGAGACAGTAGTTACCTTCACACAGACAGTAGTTACCTTCACAGAGACAGTAGTTACCTTCACACAGACAGTAGTTACCTTCACACAGACAGTAGTTACCTTCACAGAGACAGTAGTTACCTTCACACAGACAGTAGTTACCTTCACAGAGACAGTAGTTACCTTCACAGAGACAGTAGTTACCTTCACAGAGACAGTAGTTACCTTCACAGAGACAGTAGTTACCTTCACAGAGACAGTAGTTACCTTCACACAGACAGTAGTTACCTTCACAGAGACAGTAGTTACCTTCACAGAGACAGTAGTTACCTTCACACAGACAGTAGTTACCTTCACAGAGACAGTAGTTACCTTCACAGAGACAGTAGTTACCTTCACAGAGACAGTAGTTACCTTCACACAGACAGTAGTTACCTTCACAGAGACAGTAGTTACCTTCACAGAGACAGTAGTTACCTTCACAGAGACAGTAGTTACCTTCACACAGACAGTAGTTACCTTCACAGAGACAGTAGTTACCTTCACACAGACAGTAGTTACCTTCACAGAGACAGTAGTTACCTTCACAGAGACAGTAGTTACCTTCACAGAGAAGGTAGTTACCTTCACAGAGACAGTAGTTACCTTCACACAGACAGTAGTTACCTTCACACAGACAGTAGTTACCTTCACAGAGACAGTAGTTACCTTCACAGAGACAGTAGTTACCTTCACACAGACAGTAGTTACCTTCACAGAGACAGTAGTTACCTTCACAGAGACAGTAGTTACCTTCACAGAGACAGTAGTTACCTTCACAGAGACAGAGTAGTTACCTTCACAGAGACAGTAGTTACCTTCACAGACTCAGTAGTTACCTTCACAGAGACAGTAGTTACCTTCACAGAGACAGTAGTTACCTTCACAGAGACAGTAGTTACCTTCACAGAGACAGTAGTTACCTTCACAGACTCAGTAGTTACCTTCACAGAGACAGTAGTTACCTTCACACAGACAGTAGTTACCTTCACACAGACAGTAGTTACCTTCACACAGACAGTAGTTACCTTCACAGAGACAGTAGTTACCATCACAGAGACAGTAGTTACCTTCACACAGACAGTAGTTACCTTCACAGAGACAGTAGTTACCTTCACAGAGACAGTAGTTACCTTCACACAGACAGTAGTTATCTTCACAGAGACAGTAGTTACCTTCACAGAGACAGTAGTTACCTTCACAGAGACAGTAGTTACCTTCACAGACTCAGTAGTTACCTTCACACAGACAGTAGTTACCTTCACACAGACAGTAGTTACCTTCACAGAGACAGTAGTTACCTTCACAGAGACAGTAGTTACCTTCACACAGACAGTAGTTACCTTCACAGAGACAGTAGTTACCTTCACACAGACAGTAGTTACCTTCACAGAGACAGTAGTTACCTTCACAGAGAAGGTAGTTACCTTCACAGAGACAGTAGTTACCTTCACAGAGACAGTAGTTACCTTCACAGAGACAGTAGTTACCTTCACAGAGACAGTAGTTACCTTCACAGAGACAGTAGTTACCTTCACACAGACAGTAGTTACCTTCACAGAGACAGTAGTTACCTTCACAGAGACAGTAGTTACCTTCACAGAGACAGTAGTTACCTTCACAGAGACAGTAGTTACCTTCACAGAGACAGTAGTTACCTTCACACAGACAGTAGTTACCTTCACAGAGACAGTAGTTACCTTCACAGAGAAGGTAGTTACCTTCACAGAGACAGTAGTTACCTTCACAGAGACAGTAGTTACCTTCACAGAGACAGTAGTTACCTTCACAGAGACAGTAGTTACCTTCACACAGACAGTAGTTACCTTCACAGAGACAGTAGTTACCTTCACAGAGACAGTAGTTACCTTCACAGAGACAGTAGTTACCTTCACAGAGACAGAGTAGTTACCTTCACAGAGACAGTAGTTACCTTCACAGACTCAGTAGTTACCTTCACAGAGACAGTAGTTACCTTCACAGAGACAGTAGTTACCTTCACAGAGACAGTAGTTACCTTCACAGAGACAGTAGTTACCTTCACAGAGACAGTAGTTACCTTCACAGACTCAGTAGTTACCTTCACAGAGACAGTAGTTACCTTCACACAGACAGTAGTTACCTTCACACAGACAGTAGTTACCTTCACACAGACAGTAGTTACCTTCACAGAGACAGTAGTTACCTTCACAGAGACAGTAGTTACCTTCACACAGACAGTAGTTACCTTCACAGAGACAGTAGTTACGTTCACACAGACATTAGTTATCTTCACAGAGACAGTAGTTACCTTCACAGAGACAGTAGATACCTTCACAGAGACAGTAGTTACCTTCACAGACTCAGTAGTTACCTTCACACAGACAGTAGTTACCTTCACACAGACAGTAGTTACCTTCACAGAGACAGTAGTTACCTTCACAGAGACAGTAGTTACCTTCACAGAGACAGTAGTTACCTTCACACAGACAGTAGTTACCTTCACAGAGACAGTAGTTACCTTCACAGAGACAGTAGTTACCTTCACACAGACAGTAGTTACCTTCACACAGACAGTAGTTACCTTCACAGAGACAGTAGTTACCTTCACAGAGACAGTAGTTAAGTAGTTACCTTCACAGAGACAGTAGTTACCTTCACACAGACAGTAGTTACCTTCACAGAGACAGTAGTTACCTTCACACAGACAGTAGTTACCTTCACAGAGACAGTAGTTACCTTCACAGAGACAGTAGTTACCTTCACACAGACAGTAGTTACCTTCACAGAGACAGTAGTTACCTTCACACAGACAGTAGTTACCTTCACAGAGACAGTAGTTACCTTCACAGAGACAGTAGTTACCTTCACACAGACAGTAGTTACCTTCACAGAGACAGTAGTTACCTTCACACAGACAGTAGTTACCTTCACAGAGACAGTAGTTACCTTCACACAGACAGTAGTTACATTCACACAGACAGTAGTTACCTTCACAGAGACAGTAGTTACCTTCACACAGACAGTAGTTACCTTCACACAGACAGTAGTTACCTTCACACAGACAGTAGTTACCTTCACAGAGACAGTAGTTACCTTCACAGAGACAGTAGTTACCTTCACACAGACAGTAGTTACCTTCACAGAGACAGTAGTTACCTTCACAGAGACAGTAGTTACCTTCACACAGACAGTAGTTACCTTCACACAGACAGTAGTTACCTTCACAGAGACAGTAGTTACCTTCATAGACACAGTAGTTACCTTCACAGAGACAGTAGTTACCTTCACAGAGACAGTAGTTACCTTCACAGAGACAGTAGTTACCTTCACAGAGACAGTAGTTACCTTCACAGAGACAGTAGTTACCTTCACATAGACAGTAGTTATCTTCACAGAGACAGTAGTTACCTTCACAGAGACAGTAGTTACCTTCACAGAGACAGTAGTTACCTTCACAGAGACAGTAGTTACCTTCACACAGACAGTAGTTACCTTCACAGAGACAGTAGTTATCTTCACAGAGACAGTAGTTACCTTCACACAGACAGTAGTTACCTTCACAGAGACAGTAGTTACCTTCACAGAGACAGTAGTTACCTTCACAGAGACAGTAGTTATCTTCACAGAGACAGTAGTTACCTTCACAGAGACAGTAGTTACCTTCACAGAGACAGTAGTTACCTTCACACAGACAGTAGTTACCTTCACATAGACAGTAGTTACCTTCACAGAGACAGTAGTTACCTTCACAGAGACAGTAGTTACCTTCACAGAGACAGTAGTTACCTTCACAGAGACAGTAGTTACCTTCACAGAGACAGTAGTTACCTTCACACAGACAGTAGTTACCTTCACAGAGACAGTAGTTACCTTCACAGAGACAGTAGTTACCTTCACAGAGACAGTAGTTACCTTCACAGAGACAGTAGTTACCTTCACAGAGACAGTAGTTACCTTCACACAGACAGTAGTTACCTTCACACAGACAGTAGTTACCTTCACAGAGACAGTAGTTACCTTCACACAGACAGTAGTTACCTTCAGAGAGACAGTAGTTACCTTCACACAGACAGTAGTTACCTTCACAGAGACAGTAGTTACCTTCACAGAGACAGTAGTTACCTTCACACAGACAGTAGTTACCTTCACAGAGACAGTAGTTACCTTCACAGAGACAGTAGTTACCTTCACAGAGACAGTAGTTACCTTCACAGAGACAGTAGTTACCTTCACAGAGACAGTAGTTACCTTCACAGAGACAGTAGTTACCTTCACAGAGACAGTAGTTACCTTCACACAGACAGTAGTTACCTTCACAGAGACAGTAGTTACCTTCACAGAGACAGTAGTTACATTCACAGAGACAGTAGTTACCTTCACAGAGACAGTAGTTACCTTCACAGAGACAGTAGTTACCTTCACACAGACAGTAGTTACCTTCACACAGACAGTAGTTACCTTCACAGAGACAGTAGTTATCTTCACAGAGACAGTAGTTACCTTCACAGAAACAGTAGTTACCTTCACAGAGACAGTAGTTACCTTCACACAGACAGTAGTTACCTTCACAGAGACAGTAGTTACCTTCACAGAGACAGTAGTTACCTTCACAGAGACAGTAGTTACCTTCACACAGACAGTAGTTACCTTCACAGAGACAGTAGTTACCTTCACAGATACAGTAGTTACCTTCACAGAGACAGTAGTTACCTTCACAGAGACAGTAGTTACCTTCACGGAGACAGTAGTTACCTTCACAGAGACAGTAGTTACCTTCACAGAGACAGTAGTTACCTTCACAGAGACAGTAGTTACCTTCACAGAGACAGTAGTTACCTTCACACAGACAGTAGTTACCTTCACAGAGACAGTAGTTACCTTCACAGAGACAGTAGTTACCTTCACATAGACAGTAGTTACCTTCACACAGACAGTAGTTACCTTCACAGAGACAGTAGTTACCTTCACACAGACAGTAGTTACCTTCACACAGACAGTAGTTACCTTCACAGAGACAGTAGTTACCTTACCTTCACAGAGACAGTAGTTACCTTCACAGAGACAGTAGTTACCTTCACAGAGACAGTAGTTACCTTCACACAGACAGTAGTTACCTTCACACAGACAGTAGTTACCTTCACAGAGACAGTAGTTACCTTCACAGAGACAGTAGTTACCTTCACAGAGACAGTAGTTACCTTCACAGAGACAGTAGTTACCTTCACAGAGACAGTAGTTACCTTCACACAGACAGTAGTTACCTTCACAGAGACAGTAGTTACCTTCACAGAGACAGTAGTTACCTTCACAGAGACAGTAGTTACCTTCACACAGACAGTAGTTACCTTCACAGAGACAGTAGTTACCTTCACAGAGACAGTAGTTACCTTCACAGAGACAGTAGTTACCTTCACAGAGACAGTAGTTACCTTCACACAGACAGTAGTTACCTTCACAGAGACAGTAGTTACCTTCACACAGACAGTAGTTACCTTCACAGAGACAGTAGTTATCTTCACAGAGACAGTAGTTACCTTCACAGAGACAGTAGTTACCTTCACAGAGACAGTAGTTACCTTCACAGAGACAGTAGTTACCTTCACAGAAACAGTAGTTACCTTCACACAGACAGTAGTTACCTTCACAGAGACAGTAGTTACCTTCACACAGACAGTAGTTACCTTCACAGAGACAGTAGTTACCTTCACAGAGACAGTAGTTACCTTCACACAGACAGTAGTTACCTTCACACAGACAGTAGTTACCTTCACAGAGACAGTAGTTACCTTCACAGAGACAGTAGTTACCTTCACACAGACAGTAGTTACCTTCACAGATACAGTAGTTACCTTCACAGAGACAGTAGTTACATTCACAGAGACAGTAGTTACCTTCACAGAGACAGTAGTTACCTTCACAGAGACAGTAGTTACCTTCACAGAGACAGTAGTTACCTTCACAGAGACAGTAGTTACCTTCACAGATACAGTAGTTACCTTCACAGAGACAGTAGTTACCTTCACAGAGACAGTAGTTACCTTCACAGAGACAGTAGTTACCTTCACACAGACAGTAGTTACCTTCACAGATACAGTAGTTACCTTCACAGAGACAGTAGTTACCTTCACAGATACAGTAGTTACCTTCACAAAGACAGTAGTTACCTTCACAGAGACAGTAGTTACCTTCACAGAGACAGTAGTTACCTTCACACAGACAGTAGTTACCTTCACAGATACACTAGTTACCTTCACAGAGACAGTAGTTACCTTCACAGAGACAGTAGTTACCTTCACAGAGACAGTAGTTACCTTCACACAGACAGTAGTTACCTTCACAGAGACAGTAGTTACCTTCACACAGACAGTAGTTACCTTCACAGAGACAGTAGTTACCTTCACACAGACAGTAGTTACCTTCACACAGACAGTAGTTACCTTCACAGAGACAGTAGTTACCTTCACACAGACAGTAGTTACCTTCACAGAGACAGTAGTTACCTTCACAGAGACAGTAGTTACCTTCACATAGACAGTAGTTACCTTCACACAGACAGTAGTTACCTTCACAGAGACAGTAGTTACATTCACACAGACAGTAGTTACCTTCACACAGACAGTAGTTACCTTCACAGAGACAGTAGTTACCTTACCTTCACAGAGACAGTAGTTACCTTCACAGAGACAGTAGTTACCTTCACAGAGACAGTAGTTACCTTCACACAGACAGTAGTTACCTTCACACAGACAGTAGTTACCTTCACAGAGACAGTAGTTACCTTCACAGAGACAGTAGTTACCTTCACAGAGACAGTAGTTACCTTCACAGAGACAGTAGTTACCTTCACAGAGACAGTAGTTACCTTCACACAGACAGTAGTTACCTTCACAGAGACAGTAGTTACCTTCACAGAGACAGTAGTTACCTTCACAGAGACAGTAGTTACCTTCACACAGACAGTAGTTACCTTCACAGAGACAGTAGTTACCTTCACAGAGACAGTAGTTACCTTCACAGAGACAGTAGTTACCTTCACAGAGACAGTAGTTACCTTCACACAGACAGTAGTTACCTTCACAGAGACAGTAGTTACCTTCACACAGACAGTAGTTACCTTCACAGAGACAGTAGTTATCTTCACAGAGACAGTAGTTACCTTCACAGAGACAGTAGTTACCTTCACAGAGACAGTAGTTACCTTCACAGAGACAGTAGTTACCTTCACAGAAACAGTAGTTACCTTCACACAGACAGTAGTTACCTTCACAGAGACAGTAGTTACCTTCACACAGACAGTAGTTACCTTCACAGAGACAGTAGTTACCTTCACAGAGACAGTAGTTACCTTCACACAGACAGTAGTTACCTTCACACAGACAGTAGTTACCTTCACAGAGACAGTAGTTACCTTCACAGAGACAGTAGTTACCTTCACACAGACAGTAGTTACCTTCACAGATACAGTAGTTACCTTCACAGAGACAGTAGTTACCTTCACAGAGACAGTAGTTACCTTCACAGAGACAGTAGTTACCTTCACAGAGACAGTAGTTACCTTCACAGAGACAGTAGTTACCTTCACAGAGACAGTAGTTACCTTCACAGATACAGTAGTTACCTTCACAGAGACAGTAGTTACCTTCACAGAGACAGTAGTTACCTTCACAGAGACAGTAGTTACCTTCACACAGACAGTAGTTACCTTCACAGATACAGTAGTTACCTTCACAGAGACAGTAGTTACCTTCACAGATACAGTAGTTACCTTCACAAAGACAGTAGTTACCTTCACAGAGACAGTAGTTACCTTCACAGAGACAGTAGTTACCTTCACACAGACAGTAGTTACCTTCACAGATACACTAGTTACCTTCACAGAGACAGTAGTTACCTTCACAGAGACAGTAGTTACCTTCACAGAGACAGTAGTTACCTTCACACAGACAGTAGTTACCTTCACAGAGACAGTAGTTACCTTCACACAGACAGTAGTTACCTTCACAGAGACAGTAGTTACCTTCACACAGACAGTAGTTACCTTCACACAGACAGTAGTTACCTTCACAGAGACAGTAGTTACCTTCACACAGACAGTAGTTACCTTCACAGAGACAGTAGTTACCTTCACAGAGACAGTAGTTACCTTCACAGAGACAGTAGTTACCTTCACAGAGACAGTAGTTACCTTCACAGAGACAGTAGTTACCTTCACACAGACAGTAGTTACCTTCACAGAGACAGTAGTTACCTTCACAGAGACAGTAGTTACCTTCACACAGACAGTAGTTACCTTCACAGAGACAGTAGTTACCTTCACAGAGACAGTAGTTACCTTCACAGAGACAGTAGTTACCTTCACACAGACAGTAGTTACCTTCACAGAGACAGTAGTTACCTTCACAGAGACAGTAGTTACCTTCACAGAGACAGTAGTTACCTTCACACAGACAGTAGTTACCTTCACAGAGACAGTAGTTACCTTCACACAGACAGTAGTTACCTTCACAGAGACAGTAGTTACCTTCACAGAGACAGTAGTTACCTTCACAGAGAAGGTAGTTACCTTCACAGAGACAGTAGTTACCTTCACACAGACAGTAGTTACCTTCACACAGACAGTAGTTACCTCCACAGAGACAGTAGTTACCTTCACAGAGACAGTAGTTACCTTCACAGAGACAGTAGTTACCTTCACAGAGACAGTAGTTACCTTCACAGAGACAGAGTAGTTACCTTCACAGAGACAGTAGTTACCTTCACAGACTCAGTAGTTACCTTCACAGAGACAGTAGTTACCTTCACAGAGACAGTAGTTACCTTCACAGAGACAGTAGTTACCTTCACAGAGACAGTAGTTACCTTCACAGACTCAGTAGTTACCTTCACAGAGACAGTAGTTACCTTCACACAGACAGTAGTTACCTTCACACAGACAGTAGTTACCTTCACACAGACAGTAGTTACCTTCACAGAGACAGTAGTTACCATCACAGAGACAGTAGTTACCTTCACACAGACAGTAGTTACCTTCACAGAGACAGTAGTTACCTTCACAGAGACAGTAGTTACCTTCACAGAGACAGTAGTTACCTTCACACAGACAGTAGTTACCTTTACAGAGACAGTAGTTACCATCACACAGACAGTAGTTACCTTCACAGAGACAGTAGTTACCTTCACACAGACAGTAGTTACCTTCACAGAGACAGTAGTTACCTTCACAGAGACAGTAGTTACCTTCACAGAGACAGTAGTTACCTTCACAGAGACAGTAGTTACCTTCACACAGACAGTAGTTACCTTCACAGAGACAGTAGTTACCTTCACAGAGACAGTAGTTACCTTCACACAGACAGTAGTTACCTTCACAGAGACAGTAGTTACCTTCACAGAGACAGTAGTTACCTTCACACAGACAGTAGTTACCTTCACAGAGACAGTAGTTACCTTCACAGAGACAGTAGTTACCTTCACAGAGACAGTAGTTACCTTCACACAGACAGTAGTTACCTTCACAGAGACAGTAGTTATCTTCACAGAGACAGTAGTTACCTTCACAGAGACAGTAGTTACCTTCACAGAGACAGTAGTTACCTTCACAGAGACAGTAGTTACCTTCACAGAGACAGTAGTTACCTTCACACAGACAGTAGTTACCTTCACAGAGACAGTAGTTACCTTCACACAGACAGTAGTTACCTTCACAGAGACAGTAGTTACCTTCACAGAGACAGTAGTTACCTTCACACAGACAGTAGTTACCTTCACACAGACAGTAGTTACCTTCACAGAGACAGTAGTTACCTTCACAGAGACAGTAGTTACCTTCACACAGACAGTAGTTACCTTCACAGATACAGTAGTTACCTTCACAGAGACAGTAGTTACCTTCACAGAGACAGTAGTTACCTTCACAGAGACAGTAGTTACCTTCACAGAGACAGTAGTTACCTTCACAGAGACAGTAGTTACCTTCACAGAGACAGTAGTTACCTTCACAGATACAGTAGTTACCTTCACAGAGACAGTAGTTACCTTCACAGAGACAGTAGTTACCTTCACAGAGACAGTAGTTACCTTCACACAGACAGTAGTTACCTTCACAGATACAGTAGTTACCTTCACAGAGACAGTAGTTACCTTCACAGATACAGTAGTTACCTTCACAAAGACAGTAGTTACCTTCACAGAGACAGTAGTTACCTTCACAGAGACAGTAGTTACCTTCACACAGACAGTAGTTACCTTCACAGATACACTAGTTACCTTCACAGAGACAGTAGTTACCTTCACAGAGACAGTAGTTACCTTCACAGAGACAGTAGTTACCTTCACACAGACAGTAGTTACCTTCACAGAGACAGTAGTTACCTTTGAAGTGTATCTTCTTAATTCATGTCTCTATCTAAGTTCATTGATCGTATAGTGTTCTATTTCACCCTTTCCTCTGCATGGTTTTAGGTATTTTCAGATGTTCGGTTTCAAGTAAGAGGAGACTGACGATATGGTCAAAATCAACGGGCGGCGGTGTTTATTAATAAAACAGCTTTAGGAATTAAAACAGTACATCGTCTCTTTCATTTGGCTGTTGTCGTCTCTCGGTGCTGTTCGCTGTCTTAGGTTGTCCATGGCCAACACCGAGTCCTCTCTTGTGGTTCGCTGGTCTGGTTGTCAAGACAACCTGGTCTCCTCAGTCTCAGCGCTCAAGCAAGGAGCGCTTGATTTCATCTCTCTCCGTGGCAGGATCTCCTGCTGCGAAGCGATCTTCTGTCATTGGGTGTCAGTGGCTCTGAGTCTCCGGCTCGGCTCTCAAGCTCCGGGTGGTGATCCTCTCTCCGTCGGTGGAGGTTCAGCGCTCAAGTTGCGATGCGATCTCTGTCATCGTCTGTCCCCATGTCTCTGGGTCTTCAGGTCCTTTCTGGTGTGTCAGCGCTTCTCCTGATGCGAAGCGATTTCGTCTGTCATCGGGTCTCAGTCCCTCTGTGTCACGGCTTGGCTCTGCAGGGATCCTTCTCCGTCTCCTCTGAGTGTCACCGGGTGTGTGTCTGTTCCTGTCCGTCGCCATTCGCCCTTTTTATCAGGGGGAGAGAGAGAGGGGGAGGGGGAGACAGAGAGAGAGAGGGAGGGGGGAGACCCTGCCTGCCTGTTCACGTCCACTTATTTTTGGTCACATTCCAGAAGAAACATGTCTGTTGGTGTCCTGTGTCCACATGTTACACAATTTCTTCTGCTGACACAACCAGTTGGTTCTGGTGACAACGGTTTTCACAGTCTATGGGGAGACAGACTGGCTTTTGATGCATAAATAATAAAACATGAACTATTTCCATCTACAAACTCTTTACCATTCTGTAATTGCATTTTAGAATACTAAGATAATTCTTTATTTTCTAGCCAGTGACTCACTGTCTTGTTTTCAGTTGGATCCACTTTTTACTTTATTTGATTGCTTACTGTTTGTTTTTCCTATTCTAAGTACGCTGTAATCTAGGTTTTTAGCTCTATTTTGATCACTTATTATTTTGTTCAGTATTAACATTAATTTACAAACAATGTCTTTGTATTTGGCTCACTTATGGTCAACTTTTCATGCCTGCCAAACCTATTTATCTAAGGTGATTTGGTATGACAGCTCACTTTTATCATAATGGTCCTTTCTTTACATATGTGTTGCAATGTTTTCTAAGCCCATCTAACTAATCTCTCTGACAAAGCCATTAGTTTTTCTTTATATCCTTAAGGTCTAAAAACCATCTAGTCTACCTATTAGAGTGGCATTCTACTGTATAAGGGGCGATTTCCAAATAGCCTGTGTCACCTTTCTGACCTCTGGGTTAGTCAGCAGCTGCCGTGTTGTAACTTGAAAGTATTGTCGGTGCATTGGCTGAGTGCGGGGTGATCTCCCTCTCAAGCTTCACTATAGCCAATTTTATCTTTCTAATCATTACCTTGTACATTTTACTTGCATTTATTCATGTTTTCATTTAGAAATATACGACAATCCACCCTTAGGGGGTTTAATAACCTCCTATACAACATTAATATTCTAAATTAAACATGTTTAAAATCATTCTCATAATTTTTGCTAATATTTTCTAAAATTTTCAAAAAAATCCAAAATTTACCCAAATCGAACTACAAAACCCTTTCCATCTGTACAGTTACAAAATCATCATTTCACCTACCTTTTCCTCCTTTCACAGTTTATACACATTATCAGTTATTATTATGACATCCAGTCTAGGTCCGTCTCTCTATGCAAAGAGATGATCGTACCATTCTCAGCTTCTTTTCGTTTAAGACTATATTTATCCATGTACTTAGCTTAAATGTCTATTTTGTGTAATGGACTCTGCAAGAAAAGATTAATACATCACACCACTAAAAGATTAACTCTCTAAACATTTGAGGGAAATTCAAACAAGCAACATAAATCATTTTTACTCCTTAAAAAGACCACTGAGGCCTCAATTATCCTTTGCTTTCATCCCTGTCAGTTATCCCTGTTTAAACCTCCTAAGGCCTTTACTGCTAACTCGTTTTTGACCGTTTTGTTTCTTCTTGTTGTATTTTGTGCTAATCACCGCCTCTTTCTTCGTTGTATGCAGGTCTCTGGTACTGCTCCGATTTTCCACAGAAGGAATCGATTTTCCCTCTGTCCTTTTTGCATTTTGGATTATTATTTACAACACACACAATAGATTGGAAACAGTTATTTTCGCAGATACATTCTCTACTGTTCTGCATTTTGACAATACATTTTTCTCCAATTCATCATCTATGTATTTCACAGCTTCTTACGTTAGCATTCAATCAAATCATCTTTGTCTCATTTCTTTTTGTGCTGTACTGTTTTACTAGATTCAATATCTCAAGATCAACACAACTACCTCCACCCTTGACAGTGGAATAACCATTATTTCACTTTCCAAATACCTCGTTTCCCGACAGCTCCTCGGTCCGGACAGTCAGCTCTAGACGAGGCCAATCACCAACAGAACCTATGTGCATGGTCAACAAACCACAGTCCCTTTAAACACACATCACACACACTCCGCCAGCTTTCAACAAGCCGGTGCAGAGTCCTCCATAAGTCAATCATCAAATTCACATGTCTGCACCCTACATGAACACTAACTGGCCAAATTGCGACCAACAACCCACAGAGCTTTCTTATAGACAGAGAAATATGTTCCCCCAACACTTACCATAACCCAAAAAGTGACACAACCCTCCAGATTCTACATCTGGAGTCTTAATGAGCGGAAAACAAACCATGAACCAGCTCCCGTCCCTTTCCAGTTTCCAGCTCATTATATCAGACCTCCTACCAGTCTCGCTGTGTCACCACCACCTGCTATCCCTGACCGGCGAGAGAACTCCCCCAGCCAGCCAGTTCCTAAAAAAATATAGTCAACCAAAAACAAAGAAAATTAAAAATAAACAAAAAACTGTGAGTGCCTACATGCTACACACCCATCCAACAGAATTAAACCATCATCCAGAGGCATAAATACCCCCGCAAAACTAAGACAGCAAAATTAGAAATCCAAAAAGAATAAAATAAGTAATGAAATAATATTATTGTTGTTTTGTTCTTTTTTTTTTTTTTTTTTTTTTTTTTTTAATTCCTTAATTCAACCTTGACCACCCTTTGATCAAGTATTGTAATCACTACTATAAATAGTCCTTTGTTTCTAACTCTGTCTAATATTTTATGTTCCATTGTTCCTGTCTAAAACCCAACTGTTTAACCCTTCTCTGACACCGTCTGGTTCAGAGTTCACATGACCACAAGAGCCATTGCGGTGACCATTTTTCTCTCTCTCTCCAATCTGTGCAGCCGGGCCAGGCTGCACAGGTGGGAGATACCAAAAATCGTCCACCATACCATTCTCCCTTACGTTTTCCTCACTGCCACAGCAAGAGTTGATCAGACACTCTGTAGCAAAAAGGAAAACCCATGATTTGTCTATTAATTAACTGTTAGTACGATTGGCTCATGCATCTGTCAGTCATTTCATCTCTCCCTGTTAGTTGCACATCCATCTTAGTCGCTTCCACTCATAATCTAATGTACCAACTCTCCTATATTTTTTTTTTTTATTCTATTTTTTGTTCCAATCAGTCCTTCTTCCCATTTTAACTTATTAATAACTCTATTTTCCCCAGCACTATTAGCTCCGCTTGTGCATTCCTGCCTCGTTCTTAATTAACCTATGGCCTTTGCAGACACACCCTCTTTACACCCCTTCTGAAAATGTCCCAACATTCCACATGTCCAGCAACTCTGTGTTCTGATGGACTCTTGCTGTCTATTGGACTCTTGCTGAGCTCGCCACCCTTTGCCACATGATCGAGCGAGATGGCCGATTTCTCCACATTTCCAGCACTCAGTTGATGCCGGCCATCCAAGCGGTCCCCCTCTTTGTCGTCCATTCCCTCCTTGGGGCTGCCAGTTCTGTTGTCTGGATGAGAGAGGGACATACCTGTTCTTCCCAGCCGCCGCACCTTGGGCCTTTTGTTGTTGGGAGGGGCCTGGAAACTCACCCCCCCTGCGGCTGTCATCATTCCCTCGCTGCTCCGCTCCCTGTTCAGGTAACAGGGCAGGTGACTTTTCTTGTTCACTGAGTCCTTGTTCTGCAGTACGAAACATGATTTCCAAAATTACATCACTCCTGATCACAGTCTGTTTCGCCAGCTCTTGTTCTAGCACCTCCCTCTCGCGTGTGACTTGGTCAACCGCCAGCTGCTTCTCCACCAGTTTTCTACAGACTGTCTCATGTCTTTCGGACGCTTCCGTGAATGCTCTTTGTCTTTCTGGAGAGAGGCACGTCATCCTCTCTACCTCCCCCCTGGCCCCCGCTGGCTGGCTCCTCGTCACCGGCCCACGCCTCTCATCCCGGCTTTGGTCTCGAGGGACGACTGGACATGGGAAACAGGTGGGCTGTAGAAACTGTTCATGTATAGTTCCATACCTGCTGTTGGTCTCTGTACCAGCCGTACGACCAGAATAGACTTCGTGGGACTGCTGTAACAATGCCGCTCTTCTCAGTCTCTTTCTCTGTCCCTTGGTTAAACTGCAGTCGCCTGCAATGGACACCCCAGTGTGGCTCGGTTCTGGTTGGAGTAAAACCGTTGTCTCTGGTTCTCTCTCCTGTAAGACCTCCTGTATTGGAATCAAAGTCATTATTTCCAGTCCCTCTGTCGTACTGGTCACCTGAGGAAATTCCATCACATCCCACTCAATCAGATTAACTTCAGATATCAATCTTTCTACGGGAGTGTCTGCAAAGGTTGTCAGCCTATTGCTATTGTCGGCATTACTTCTTTTCATCGCTTTTCGTGCTCTCCTTTTCTGTTTTTTATTTTTGTTTCTCAATCTATAACAGCCTCCTTTTTTATACTTAAATACAAGGTTTTGTAAAGGCCTGAATCTCTTTGGCCATGGCTTCTTCACTTCTATTGTGATATTTCCAGTCTTTGACATAGACAGAGTGTCTACTTTTGCTATTGTTATTGCTTCTAAACCTTCAGTTGTTCCTATCAATGTTCCACTAAGGTGAACTTCCTGTGTACCCGACATTCATTCCACTTTCAACACTCTCTTGTAATCACCGTTTGAAAAAACAAATTTCTCCGTCTTACACTATTTTCTACTTACTTGAGTTAAAACACTCACACTGTCAAAATTTTACTGTGCAGACAAGGATTGATAATTGGCCTATCATTCATACTTATACCAAGGCCTTTAAAACCGTTTTCCCTAGATGGTTGTGGAAGTCGTTAGAGCACCTGTCCGGCCGAGCATCTGTATAGAAAGAAAGCAGAAATCCAGACTTAATACAGTGGCATTTCCCTTATTATTTCCACTCTTCGTTACGCATTGGAAATGTCGGGCAACACTATACTAATATTTTAAAGAGACACAGTGTGATTTGCTTGAAAAAATAACGATACAGCTTATCTTGTTTTTTGTCCGTTCCTTCAACAGGAACACTGGAGTTTTCCAATCCCCTGTGTGCTCTCGCTTCCTGATTTCCTGGGAAATATAATCATTAATCCCCTTCCTATCCATTGTCTAATAATCCTTTGTAAACCTGGTCCTTCATCTGATTCTAATCTCTCTTTGCTTGATGAATCTGTTCATCCTAACCTTATTTCTTACTTTTAAATGCCCGATTAGCGTATCGACTAAATGTATTATTCGCTTTCGCTTCACTTCTCATACTACATCCATTTCATTCATCCTTACACACAACCATTACCCCCCACAACACTTAATACAAATTAATCAGTGTTGCTACTGCTACCAACCACCTAATCAGGGAAAACAATAAACTTTTAGCAACTTAGATCACTAAAACCCTGACCGACACATAGTACAGCTGGCCACGTTAATAATTTCATGGACACCCGCACTATGCCACCGCAATATTCACCCAGTTCTCTGAATATACAAAGAACCGTCAACTCACAGCCCAAAGCGTCCTCCCTTCAGTTCCGAACCTGAACGGAAACACCCCAAGCTTTTACCACACCAAGAATATCACAATCATCCTACCACCACCTGCACCTAGACAGGCCAGCGCCCATCCGGTACCTGCTTCACATACATAATACCAACGCAGTACAAATAAACCCTACAACCAAATGCCCCACAACATGCCACAAACCTAGGGATGGCGAAACACAAGGATAGACAGAGGGGGGGCGAAGGGAAAAGAAAAAGGAAGGAGGGATACAGGGATACAGGGACTAAGGGGAGGAAAGGGGGGGGGGGGGGGGCACACAATGCAACATTAACTACTACCAAATCCGCCTAAATCAACCTTAACTTTAATCAGACCAAAAAAATGATCATGAATATTCTATCTATCCTTATGTAATCCTATTTTAGCAAGTAACACTATATTAATATAACCAATACTCCACGCCCATGATGAATTTGAAAATGGGGGACCCTGATGTAAACAAGACGAAAGTCTTTCCCCGGTCTGCATACCCTTAACAATTGTGTGTATTGAGCCGTACTGTACTGTACCCATTCTACAATCTGTTAATAAAAATGTTCAATCAATCAATCAATCAGGCAATCTATACTAAACAAAAACTCCCTTTGTGCACCTGTCCCCTCACAAAGTTAAGCCGGGAGACAGGGATGGAGCGGAGGGGGGCGGGGGGGGGGGGAGGGGGGAGGGAGGGAGGGAGGGAGGGAGGGAGGGAGGGAGGGAAGGAGGGAGAGAGGGAGGGAGGGAGGGAGGGAAGGAGTGTGAACGAGGGAGGAAGAGACAGAGGAAAAAAGGGGGGGGGGGGGGGTTTCATGCAACCAAAGTCACAAACAAACTCACACATCTATCCCATATTATCCCACCAGCGCCATTACCCCTGGCCCATAACAAATACAGACCTATAATCAAACCAGTAAACACACCCATCATCAACAACAGAAAAAACCGAACATAAAGAATTTATAAATCCCCACAAATGGTCGCTACTCAAAACTTATAATAATTACAAACCCTTCTCCACTTCCAACTGCACCCCGTTCCACCTGTAAAGGTGAAACTATAAAAGAGGCAACAGCGCCCTCCGCTGGAACGTCCTGTCCATCACCAACGCACCACAACACTCACCACTTCCTGTAGGAGGCGCCACGCCTCCCCCGCAAGTGCGTCATTACGTAAACCACCCCAAGACGTCAACCCGACGTTCTACCTCAACCACAAAACTACAATTCCCAGAACCCTCTACACCAGAAGCCCCTGTCCACCGCCCCTCTAAGATCCCGCACTAGCAAAGAGTAGCAACACGCGAGATTCCCCGAGAGTTCAATCATGCTATACTGTTAGCACAGGTAGCTTAGCATCTTAGCTTCGTTAGCCCAGTGCCGCTAGCACCAGCTTAGCTTAGCATCCAACATCACTTCTCCTAAACGGCCCAGTCCTGTTGACTCGAGCGGCACAACACATCGCGACGTTTACACAACCCCAGCTATACCCCCGCAACATAACTTTAATCCTATTAAGCCCCCGTTTACAGAACCTATATTATTATCCTCATTCTAGCATGCTCGCCCGCTTGGCCCCGGCCGGCTCCGTATTATAAATCTAACGCTCCCGATCTAGCCCCGTATTTCCAAATCTAACGCACCCCAAGCTCCGACGCCCCCTATGACGTCACCAGCTCTAAAATCCCCGTTTTCTTTGATCTTTACTACATTACTTTTAAACTTCTACAGCCCCGATTTGAAAAATTTCAACGCACATTACACATCTTCTAGGTTCCATCTCACATGTCATTCATTCAATTCACTCGAAAACGCAACACAGCGTCCACACGCTAGTCCCGTCGCGCCAGCTAATGCTGGCAGGACAGGGGTGTGGTTTCTCCGTTGCAGCCTTGGCCACCAGCTGGTTCATAATAATACAAAAAATACCTTGACATTTACTCAGAGCTCCTAACATCCATCCATTTAAACACATATACTTAGCAAAACACTGTCTCATTCACAAGCATACTATTCATTTGTACACAATCATTCCAAACGCATCTCCTTGCTTTTTTTCACACAATATCCTCCTATTCTCTAATCCCCGTGCAGTATTTAATTCCAAAGTGCTTCATATATCTACTGAGTCCGACTTGCTATACCCCTGAGAAACCCACTCCATTCATGTATTGTAGCCCGTGAAAGTTTCAGCAGCGCCCTATGTTGGCTTGTATCGGAGTTTATATGGCAAAATCGTGTGTTCGACCGTACTCCCCGCCACCCGTAGAGCCCCTTGCATTCATCCACGCGGCTTGATGTTTCTTCAGATATCGACCTTAGCCAATCTGAGCCTAAATGACGTCGGATTAGAAGTGGTAATTCGCTTATGGAACGTCTTCCAAAGTCTATTACTCCGTCGCACCGATTCTAAGTGTGGTTTCTACAGTATTCTAGCCCGAACCCTTAACCTCTTCTCATCTCCCTGTTCTCTGTCTCTCTTTTCTCTTCGTGGAACCAGGCTATCCCGTACTTCACCACGGTTTATCTCTTCGTGGAACCAGGCTACCCCGTACTTCACCACGGCCTTCTCATTAAACTCTTTAAGATCTGACTACTCCTCTTTACCCTTCTTATGAACCACTACGTCACGCACAGTCCCACTTCCCGCTATCTGTGACTAATCTCCGTTCTACTGCTCCTACGCCGGTACCCTCAAATAATTTACCTAATCCCAAGCCTATCCCCTAAACTGATATAACTAAATACAGACATCTATTTCCTCTCCTCACTTGGCCTTGTACCAATTATAGGCATCCTAACTGAACATCTCTAAGTGCAGCGCCGGTGTGTGGCTGAGACCAGAGCCAGGTTGTGAAACCTGGACCCCGGTACCCCTCCAACACCAACATTATCCTGGTCCATTTCCAACACATTTCTACCTAATGCAACAGCAACCCCAAAATGCGAGACTGCTTCGACCATTTACCAATTTTAAACACATTAGTACTACTTACCTATTCCCACTGGCCTCGGTCGCAACGGTGACGATCCTCAGTCCTCAGTCGTAGAGAGCATCGATGAGGGGGAGAGAACCTCTCCGTGTCCTTGAGAAGTGGCTGCTATGGTTTTTAAACCGGTACTTGGCCGAATGCAGGACGGGTCATGGCACCAATTGAAGTGTATCTTCTTAATTCATGTCTCTATCTAAGTTCATTGATCGTATAGTGTTCTATTTCACCCTTTCCTCTGCATGGTTTTAGGTATTTTCAGATGTTCGGTTTCAAGTAAGAGGAGACTGACGATATGGTCAAAATCAACGGGCGGCGGTGTTTATTAATAAAACAGCTTTAGGAATTAAAACAGTACATCGTCTCTTTCATTTGGCTGTTGTCGTCTCTCGGTGCTGTTCGCTGTCTTAGGTTGTCCATGGCCAACACCGAGTCCTCTCTTGTGGTTCGCTGGTCTGGTTGTCAAGACAACCTGGTCTCCTCAGTCTCAGCGCTCAAGCAAGGAGCGCTTGATTTCATCTCTCTCCGTGGCAGGATCTCCTGCTGCGAAGCGATCTTCTGTCATTGGGTGTCAGTGGCTCTGAGTCTCCGGCTCGGCTCTCAAGCTCCGGGTGGTGATCCTCTCTCCGTCGGTGGAGGTTCAGCGCTCAAGTTGCGATGCGATCTCTGTCATCGTCTGTCCCCATGTCTCTGGGTCTTCAGGTCCTTTCTGGTGTGTCAGCGCTTCTCCTGATGCGAAGCGATTTCGTCTGTCATCGGGTCTCAGTCCCTCTGTGTCACGGCTTGGCTCTGCAGGGATCCTTCTCCGTCTCCTCTGAGTGTCACCGGGTGTGTGTCTGTTCCTGTCCGTCGCCATTCGCCCTTTTTATCAGGGGGAGAGAGAGAGGGGGAGGGGGAGACAGAGAGAGAGAGGGAGGGGGGAGACCCTGCCTGCCTGTTCACGTCCACTTATTTTTGGTCACATTCCAGAAGAAA